>NW_027278722.1:0-140000 GCF_046629955.1 Centroberyx affinis | reverse complement strand
TGAGAACGGTCCATCAGAGCAACTTCACCATACTGACTCTTAAGCAACAGTGTATGGTATAGGGTATAGCTGGGTTCGCACCAGCCACATTAGCAAAAGCCTCCTCAAATGCTTCCATGTTGGCCCGTCTTCACATTCACAGGCAAAAATTAAACTGCAGTCTTTTGTAATCAGGAAGTGCCTCGGTAATCAGTGACTTGTGCCCAAATCATCTGCAAATGAGTTGAAACGCGGAGGTGTCTGTCTCGGCGGGACTAGACTTATTAGACCAGTGCGCTGAAAAACTGTAGGAAATTGGTGCCGGAATTAATACTGAGGTCAAGGGGGAAAATCACATACAGGCTTGTTCCGGACAGGATTAAAATTAGCCAATAGCTCAAGTAATAATTACAGTTACCCTGCCTACTCTGGAGAAACTAATCCTGTCTGAATGGGCCTATAGGCTCATTTTGTTGTGTTGCAAAGCATGTATCTTTGCTCTGACAATACAAATGTTATCATTAGACTATTCATCTTGCCTCGGAACCATTTGAGTTCTTTAAGAATACTGAAAACTACTGAAAGACTGAAAGCTCCTCTCCTGTTTGACCTCGCCCTGCTGCCCCAGGATTTGCTGTGCTGGGCAGTGCATCCTTCGATCATTCGGAAGTTTTAATGATCTGGGTGTCAAACCAGAAGATCGTATCAGCCATCTGCTCACTTGTTGCTAGCTTAGGTGCTTAACTCCTCACCTTCACTTCTCCTCCTCCCCCTGTTTTCCCTATTTTCCTCCGATCTTTATCTCCCTGTCATTTCAGCAGACAGATTACGCTGTAGACGTTTGTGACTTTAGAAAGCTTGCTACCACATTCCTGCGGAATTGTAAATAGGAGCTTGTCTGTTTTTTCATTGTATGGTGGCCAAGCATGATTGGCATGTGTGAATAACCCAATAAGAGTGTCCACGGCTGTTTGGAGAGAAGCCATTAGTTGTTTGCATTTGTTGTTTAAATGCAAATCTGACCACATGATGTGACTTCCAAATGAATTGATTATAATCATTTGGAAAATTATATTCGAGACAAATGCTTAACTGTTCAGCATGCAGAATGCATCAAGCAAATGTAAATGCAACAACTGGACCGTTCACACTTTTTTTAAAGTAATTTTTGTAGCATTTCTGCTTCAGTAAACAGAATATAGTGGAGAGAGACAAAATGATGTGCAACACAGGACATAAGCCACATTTTAAGCCACAATACTGGAGATACATGGCATGCACCTCAGCCACCTGAGCTACTATTACTGAAATTGTAATTTATATGAGCTTCACATTCACACGACAGCAGAAATATATTAGGAAAAATAGTCCTATTTATAGTCAAGTTGTTCATTTGGATATAAATAAAATGGAAATGTACATGTTTTTCAACTTCTCCATACTATGCATGTTACATAATGATGTGTTTCTGGAGGTTTTTCGGCTGACAGACTTTGCTGGTTGTATTGTGGAAGTGAAACCAAAGCTCTCAGTCCTGTGAGATATTTGCACATCATTAGCATGCTTCTCTAACACACAGGCAGATGAGTGACTAACACACACACACACACACACACTCACACACACACAAACACACACACACACACTCACACTCACACTCACACTGATATACATGCATGCTCTTCTTTGTGCATCCTACACAAGAACTATAGTGAATTAATTGATCTCGTGGTTGTCCTTCCCAGTGTTGCCATGACATCACAGCTGTGGGGCTGCTAATCCTCAGGGACCTTAGGGTCGGGATCACACCGAGGTCACGCCGTGTCACAGCTATGTCACACACGGGCCCAGAATCCCAGCTATGCTCCCTGACACACTCACTATAGACCTGACATCATACATTCACATGTCGTTCCCACCAGCCCATTCAGGCAGAAGAGAGGTAGGGGATGGGGGGCTTATCCCATCAGGAGTCAGTCTCTCTCTCTCTCTCTCTCTCTCTCTCTCTCTGCATTGCCTTTCTATCTCTGTCTCTTTGTCCCCACCCCCTCTACTTTTTCTTTCTGTCTTTATCTCACTCTGTTCCCTCCACCCCCTCTACTCTTTATCTCTCTCTCTTTCTCTCGCCCCCTTTTCTCCTGTTTCTCCTTGCCCCTTGTCTTTGCGTGTTTGGGGCCTCCCTAAATGGCTGTGCGGGGAACTCTCCATGTCACACACACACATACATACACACATACACACACACACACACACACACCTCCCTTTCTTCCCTATAGATCAGCTGTAGGATCCCAGTGTGCAGTGTAACCACATGGCCTCAACGCACAGAAGGGACCCTCTGTAGTGGCGCCTTTCAGTGGGGGCCCATGATGTCATAGGGAAATCGCCTTCATCTCGCACACACACACACACACACACACACACCCTCCCCCGCTCTCCTTTCTTCTCATCACCGTGGTGAATGGAATTGCATGGCTGTGCAGTTCAATCACTGTCAAGTGCGAAGAAAAGGGGTCTCTTGTGCAAAATTTCATGATTCACAATTGATTAAGTAGGGGTGTCATTTCACGGCCATTGCCGCGAACAGGGAGGTGTGCGGAGAGGGGGTCGGAGTTTTTCATGCCCTCATGAGATATGGCCCAGAAATCGCGTGATGGGTCCTATTCAGAGCCGGAGATGTAAAGTTCTGGGGTTTATTCACAGAGAAAATAAGAGGCCAGCATAAGAGTAGGGGGAACAGAGAGACAGTAGGGAAAATTGCCAGTATCTTCTCATGGCCTGTTAAAGGGCTTTCATGCTCTTGTGAGATATAGGCCTAATGTACTATATGTTAGCCTTATGATTTAGATTCTATTTGTCATCTGGAAAGTCCCATGGTTCACGCAGTGGGGAGGAAGAGAAGCACAGGGGAAAGGAAGTGGTGGTGAGAGTAGAAGAGAAGAAGAAGGAGGAGGGCTTTAAAGGAGGAACTGGGCATATATGCATAATGCACATAATGCGATTGTATTCTACAAAGGCACATGAAATACACCATAAAAATATTTGAGCAATGCATTGTGTGTACAGAATGAGCTGGTGCAATGGTATACTGTGAAGGTAACTATGAGACCTGAGCCAAATGCTATTTACAAATACTCTAATCTCAAATAAATGATTTGCTTTAAATTTATAAGGGTTAATTAGGGTCTTAATGCCAACTGGAATTGGGACAATACAATGGGTGAGTAAAATTAGTAGCCTACTTTCTCATAATTGACAACATAACTGACAAATACAAGAGTAGTCTACAGCAATTTGACCAAAGCCTGGGTACTGTGGAGAAATGTGTTTCAGGTAATTTTGTTTAAAGAGGGGGTATTTTGTCAGCAATATTATGCCATTACCTGGCATCTATGAAACACTGCTGTAACTTTTTTTTTCCAGTAGCCTATAGTAATAATTGTTTAGAAATCAAATTAATAACTTATGTTGCTTCTCCTCTGCCCAGAAACAGTAGGCTACAGGCTGTTTTGGGGATTTGGCACATAAAAAAAATGAGCCACTGCTCCACTGGCTGGGTGTACTGGGGGTCCAGCCCCTTCTCCAACCCCATACAATCAAATGCTGGCATTATTGGTTGCTAGTCAATTTAATGAGAAGTTATGCTGCGTAAATTTCAAAGTCAGAAGTCGGAAATTCCCAGCTGGTAGGTCAGAATTAGAATCTTTGTACTTTGTAGTGGTTCAGTTTGGAAAAACCAGAGCAGAAACATGGGTGAGAGTTTCTTTGCCCAACCTAAAATAGTCTGTTGTTCCCCATGCAAAAGTTCACATTATGTCAGTGATATTTAGCAACGTTGGCTAACGTTGTCATAAAACATGCCAACATTTGCATGCATGAAAATGGAAGTATACAGGTGTCTGTATGTGATTGGCCAACAAAGAAACAGTGGAAGGCACATATTTTCAAACACTAAGATACCTGAGAATTAACTCTCTCTTGGTATTGCGCGTCGGACACATGCGCTGACTACAAGAAGGTTTTGGGGGCTGGGAGATGCAAATTGCTTATTTAGAGCTGATTGTTCATTTAATTTAAATCCAGTCCTCAGACTCAGAACCCTGACCGGCTTCTGCTGCCTCACACACACACACACACACACAGGCCTCCGGGCAAGAGTGACCCGTACTAAACTGGTGTGCGTGTATATGCGTGTGTGTGTGTGTGTGTGTGTGTGTGTGTGTGTTTGTGTATGTGTGAGCGAGAGAGGGAGAGAGGGAGATGGGACAAGTGAGACTTGAGAGTGATTAACCCTTCCTAGAGTAGGAATTGAAGGTAGTTACAGAGGCAGGTGTGTGTGCGTGTGTGTGTGTGTGTGTTTGTGGTAATCCATCTATGTAAGCTGCTGGGATGCCGAGTAAAGAGTTTTCTGAGGGGAGAAGGCAAACCTCGTGAGACTCAGGCAGGCAGGCTTGACTTTTTGCCACATGCTTTGGGGATTTTCGCTCTAACATTGTTCTCAGTGTGAGTTTCACTGTTATTGGTATGCACTTGGACTGAATAAATCTTTGAGGTTCTTTGGAGTCGTCTCAATTCTATTTCTTCTTAATCCAATTCAGGGCAATGCGCCAAAAAAAAGAAAAAGAAAAATCTAAATATCAACAAACTCACATACTATTTCCCCACTGTAGCATTAATTTCAGTTCATTTCCACAACAATGAGCTGATTCTAAATTAAATTATGCCCATTTAGTGATTCATTTACATTTTTACATTTTCAGGTGTTTATCTGATGCTCTTATCCAGAGTGATTTATAATTTGTGCAACAGTAGAATTAGCTTGAATTCCTAGATTGCCAATATTCAAAACAGCCAAGAGTAATGAGTTTAATGGTCAAAACAACAGTGCCCAGACAGCAGTAAGTAACAAATATCCCTGTGTCCCTAGAATATTCATATTTAATAGTGCTATCTCAGGAACTAGGAGGCAGACAGATTTTTTCACAATACAGGAGGAAGATGAGGTGAAGTGGTTAGGTGGCACTGAAGCCAGACTGAGGCTCCTGTACACTGGGGCCATGAACACCCATGGAGTGTTTCCCAAACTGCACAGAGAGGAGAGGAATTATCTATTACCCTCTTTTCATTATTCTAAATCGGGCTGGGAAGGCCCCGCTCTGTGTGGGAGATCCCCCACAGTTAACACATTTCCTCACATCTCCGTGCTGATCTTTTCATCCAAATCAGAGCCTTGCTGTGTTTTTAAGTGTTTGAGGACGTCCTCCTTTCTTCCTCGTCTCTCTGGTTGTGAGTGCAGAGGCCTCATTTTTTTTGTCTCCTTGCCCAGTTTATACCCATGCATTCAAATACAGTTGGTGAAGCCATATAATTACAATGCAAGAATAACCAGTAGAAAATCAACAGCATCTTATGAATTCACATCTGCCCTTGGCCCTGCTGAGTACCCACGGTTTTCAACTCTGGATCATTGTTTCTGGAAAACTTTGAGCCTTTTTGTCTTTGCAGTCTGAAACCAGAACTGGCAGAGAGCGATCATTTGTCCGTTTAATAAGATACCCCGAGGAGAGGTGTTTTTTCTTTCTTTTCTTTTCTTTTCTTTTCTTTTCTTTTCTTTCTACATATTTTTACACTGCTGCATGGTTTTTAGTTTTAGGCTTTTTAGGTTTTATTTAATTTCATTGTCCCATAGTATTGAAAGGTTGGCTATTAAGTAGTAGGCCTATTTAGTAACACATGTATATTTGCCTCTATACATGTTCACATGTGCGTGGTTGTCTGACACTGTGGTTATAGATATTTATCACACATTTGGGGTACATACATAGCCCCACACACACTGTTTCCTTGTGCAGTGCTGTAACTGTGCACGCACACACACACACACACACACACACTCACACACACACAAAGGCACACTCCCTTTTCAGCACTTTTGCTCCAGAGCTTGTCACAGGGCACAACAAGAGGCTTCTGTGCCTACTGAAACCAGACTGTTCATTCAGCACTGCCACTAATCGTACGTTTGCGTCCACACACACACACACATACACACTTACTCTTACACATGTGACCAGCATGCCTCCAGTTTTAGCCTCTGGAAGAGAAGGGGATTGGAGGGATTGAAGGAGGAGAGCAAGAGAAAAAGAAAGGTAGCTGGAACTCTGTTCTGGACTGACACATTATACCGAAACACTAGTTCGAGGATAATCCCGGTTATTTTCAAACTGGGCCTTATTTTCCTAGTTTTGGCCATCATTATGACTGATTGTGTTTTTTTTCCTAGTTACTTCACTGTAGAGCTTTACTTACCTCCACTTAGCCTGGAGCGCTGCTCTCCCATACACACACACACACACACACACACACACACACACACACACGCCAACATAATCTCCAACATTTGAAACCAAGTGCTCGCACTGCAATGGGACCTGCCTACATCCGATTTCTGACGATCCATCGCCTGAAACTTGCATATATTTCAGTATTAGATATGTATAACTAGCGTGAGCTGCTTGACAAGTAAATCATTGAAGTATTCTGATGCTGTGTTCACATCAACCTCCTACTGGTAATTACAAGTGGGTGGGATATACAGTATCTTAAAATCACAGCTATTTAAAGACATGTAACTGCAGTGTGAGTGTTACGTATTGTGTAAGGACGTGTCTTAATCGCTTTTGAATTCAACTGTTGGAGATTGCGTTGGCCCTGTATGTGTGTATTGGACAGCAGCGCTTCCAGCTAACTGGAAGTATGAACGCTATAGTGAAGTATGTGACGAGATTTTGAACACAATCAATAGTCATGATGGCAAAATCTAGGAAAATAAGCCCCATGTTGAAAATAACTGGAATTATCCTTTAAAACAACCTACAGTGCCAAAGTCCTACTTAAGCATATCTTGCATGAAATCCATTTGATTGTGGCATCAAAAAATACCTTCTACCTCTCTCCCCATAAATGTTCTTTTTATTTCCTTGTATGTCCATCTTACATGAGAATATTGTCAGGGCACGACGACTTTGACTCTTTGATCCTCTTTTTTATTGGTTGCTTTTAATGTTGGTGATGTAGGAATTGAAGCCCACTCCACTGCACACTTGAAAAGTCTTTCTGGATAAGAGGGTCAGTTAAATACCGAAAATGTAAACCTGAGAACATCTAAAAGAGCAGCTGTTCTTCCACTAGTGTTGATTAGCTACGATAACTAAGACTTCTAAGAAATCAATGAGCGCTGAAGCCAACTCCACTCTGCGCTGGCTCATTTTACCATGAGATGTCCTGAGGTACTCGAGCAGCTGTGAACCTCAGTAAGTCTGTCAGTGTATCAGTCTCCCGTGTCACGCCAGAGGCCACATCTTGCTATCACAGGGATTCAGTCCAGGTAATTAATCTGAGCTCGTTAGCCACACGGCAGGCGGGTCCTAGCAGAAGCTGGCCCGCACACTGCCTGTCCACTATATGGGCGGCTCTGCTGTGAGGCTAACACCATGCTGACCACTGCCAATTGACTACTCTAAACTCACAAATAAGCCAGTACATGGTCTGTGGAGTTTCCTAACATGAATAGGTGCTTTTCACACTGCCAACCTGTGTGTGTGTGTAAATGCGGGTGTGTGTATGTGCTTGTGTACATGCTGGCATGCATGTGCGCACGGCTGTACAGACACCAGCTTATGTTGATAGAGCACGTCCTGGTGGCACATGCAGTAGCTTATCCCAGCTAGGCCCAGTAGGAATGATGTCTTTTAAAGGAAGCAGGGTAGGGGGGTGGTGTGAAAGTGATATGTGCTGCTACCTTGCTCTCCCTAACATCTACCGTGGGACTGCAACAGTAAATGATGGCATTAGGGAGGAGGGGAGGGGGCGGAGCAGATGAACTGCTTTCCCTCCTAGAGCGAGGGATGATACGAGGGCTGGGGGAGGAGGAGAGGGGTGAAGCCAGACAGGTGGTGAGAGAGAGATATGTGCTTTTTCTCTGTTGCACGTGAGATTGGGGGAATGGAGAGAAAGGGAGAGAGAGAGAAAGAGGACAGGTGAAATATTTCCCCCTGTGGCTGAGGAAATGAGGAAAAGTGGAAAGGGCCAGCTCTGTATGAGGAATGGACTAAACCATCCCTGGAGGGGGGATTGAAACTCCCAGCCCCACAGGCCTCACTCTAAATGTACCTACCGATGATGGATGATACTAACGTTTACCCCCTCTGCTTTTTCCTCACTCCTCAGTAGAGCTCAGGGGGAGCTGTTTGTGTGTGTGTGTGTGTGTGTGTGTGTGTGTGGTGCAGCGAGCACACCGCATGCCAAGCAATCCAGGCTTGGCCTCCCCAAAGCTCCCAGGGAGTAGAAAACATATTCCCTGTAACAATCGATAGCCCGGCTCCCAGCCCCATCTCCAGTCGAACACAGCCGTATCTCCAACGCCCTCCGCTGCTATTAATTCCGTGCCCCGCCGTTTCCTGCTTAGAGCCCCTGCTCAGTCCGCACAGACCTCCAACACAGGCTGAGATTAAAGAGCAACACAGCTACTGAAGTGCTTTACACACAGGAGGGGGGGGGGGGGGGGGGGGGGGGGGGGAGGGGGGGAAGGGGCAGCAGGGGTGAAGATTGTTTATCCATATGAATCTCCTCAGTGCCAGCTTGCAAATGCTATACCCTCGTTTCCACTTCAGGGACATGGGGCTAATCGAGGCTTGCTCCTATCCATGTCACTTAATTTGCCCCAAAACAACATCTTTGCGATGCTTTTTGCAAATGAAACAATTATCCAGCTGGGCTATATTCAAAAAAGCAATATGCGATACAACGTTCGATCCTATGCTATATTCAGTCGGCCCTGCCTCTTGTAAGCCCCACTGGGCCTCGCTGTGGAAATTAGGATATTTCCACACTGCGGAGCTTAGAATACTTAGGCACGGAGTCAAAGGCAGATTTAGTCTAGTATGCATTCAGCGATCAGAGAATCAGAAGAGGGTTTCTTCAGCCCTACTGGGTGGTATCTGCTGCAAGCCAAATACATTTGTTTCATTGGGATTGGGTTGAGGCACAGTTTTTTACATTTGCTCACTTGGGCTTACTTCCGATTTAAGTGTGTTCCCTTCTTCTCCTCATGTCTCTCACGACGGGACTCAAAGCGGGGGTATCCGTTTCTCCGGGGCAAACACATGCTTTCTCTACTTTACTCGCTCTCTCTCCCTCTCTTAAACACAGGCGCACAAAATCATAAATGCACACAGACTCATTTTACCTCTGCAAACATCCAGTGACTAGCACTGCATGGATTAGCCCCCTAAAGCGTTCCCTTTGAAACCCCGGCAAGTAGGGATTTCTTTTTAGGTGATCAGTAGCCTAAGCAGCTGTTACACACAGGATTAGCAGGTTCTGCCATTCATACCAACATAGTCTGTTTGAACTGGTAGGGTGAAGAAAGGAAAGGGAGACGAGACGGGGAGGGGAAGGGAGAGGCGATGACAGGCGGGAGAGATGAAGTAGAGAAAAGGACGGGAGAGAGAGAGCGAGTGGAGGGAGGAAAAAAAAGATGTGCGGGAGATGTGAAATGGGGAACAGATGATGAGAGAAGGGGAGCGAGATGTGGAGCAGAAGGGATGAGAGGGGAGAGGAATGGAACAGAGAGGTGGAAATGGAGTGTGTGAAGAGATGTGTGAAGGGAAGGGAAGGAGCGAGGAGTCGTGGGAAGTCACAGATGCGTGGAGCGAAAATGAGTGAAAGAGAAAAGGAGGGAAAGGGAAAGAAGTAAGAAATAGAGACAAGGATGGAGAGGAGAGGAGAAAAGGTATCCGGTGTTGTGAGAATCAGACTTCTGCCAAGCAAGGGGCTTTAAAGGAGTTGACTATGAGAATGTTGTTCTCTCTGGGGTTTTTTTAGCTCGTTCTTTGTTTCTCACCTTCTCTCTTTCCTTTCTCGCTCCTCGCTACCAACCCCTCCCCTCTTTCCTTGTGTGTATGTGTGTCAGCCAGCCAACTCTGTAATTGTGCTGGTACAAGGTGTTTGCGGAGAGGAAAGGTTGATGGGCTGATAACAGGCCTGGCTTTAGGGGCGGAAAGACATTTCCATGCTGAGCGGCAGGCTCACAATAGCATCTCTCTAACATCTCACTCGCTTCGCTTGTATCTCTCACCTCTCCTGCTCCCTCTATCTCTCACACACCTCTTTTTGCACTCGGCGTCCCTCCCCTTTTCTCTCCTGCTTTCTGTTTGCTGTGTCTTGTAAACGGAGAAACACATCAGGTATCTCGCTTGTTATGAGCTCTATCTTTCCTCAGCTGCCGTTTGTTTTTCTTCTGTTCTGTCTCGCTCTTTCTCTCTCTATCTCTTTCTCTTGTATGTCTAGCGAAGTGTGCAAGAGTGGTGTGGCAGCCGGGAAACTCTCTCAGCTTTCCGTTTGATGCGCCGGGGCACATTTCACTGGAGCGAGCCGGCACTTCCAAGGAGCGGCAGAACTCATGCCTCGTGTCAGCGCTCCTTCGCCTTGCACTCTCCTCTTTCACTCATTACCCTGTTCCTCTTTCTGCTCTCTCCCCCGTGCCCCTCCTTCCCTTTCAGCCTATTCTGGTGGAAAGATAGGGAAATTGTACATTCAGACGTTCACACACAAACACACACGCTATCTCACATGCAGACTCGCAGCATTCACAAACACTGCCCTTCCAGTCACACGCCACACCAATGTAATTTCATCACGTTCTCATGTGGCTGCAGTGAAAAAGGAATCAGAAATTGTACACATGCGTGCACACACACACACACACACACACGCACACAGAAACACACACAAACACACACACACTTACACAAATTCACAGTCATATTCTGGTCCTTTATCCCCTCTTGGTAATCTGTTTACGGAGTGCTGGGCCCATTTGAGGGAGAAGTTAATTGAAACCGGGGCTAATCTGATGATGGCACGGAGCAGCAGAGCCTTCAGCCTGCATCGGCTCCAGTCAGGTTGCACCTTGTAGTCCCCACACTCAATACCTTGCTACTTCATTTCATGCCTCATGGTTCCATGCGGCGTTGCCCAGTCGTACGTGCCACATTGATTGTTAATCCGACATTTGATATGCGCCTCACTCACTCAACTCTGATCTTGTTTTTCTTGTTTGTGTCCCCCTCCTCCTCTCTCCCTTCTTCTCCCCTGTCCTTTTCTCAATGCTTCCCTTCTCTTCTCTTATTCTCACTCTCTGCAGGATGGATATTACTCCCACCGGCCTAAGGAGAAAATTAAAGTGGACAGCAACAACGAGAACTCTGTGCCCAAAGACTTTGAGAACATAGACAATAGCAACTTTGGCGCGCGCTCGCAGCCCCACCGCCAGTCTGTAGGGGGCACTAGCAGCAAGCAGCAGCGGGAGCATCTCCAGGAGAAGGCCCACGCCCAGCAGCAGGCCTGGAGGGACAACTCCCCCGGTCTGGGCCGCAGCTCCAATGAGGTACTTCCTGTAGGCCACCAGCCGCTGGCGGTCGGCAACAACGCCTCTTACCCAGGCGGCCGGCAGGGCACCGCAGGAGTGTCGCAGCAGCACTACCGCGCCTCACAGGCCCAGCAGGCGCAGTCACAGCACAGACACCAGCACCCACACAGGAGGCAGGCGACCACAGCGCCGCTGGAGGTCACCTACGACCAGCCACCCAAGTGCGAGATCAGCGGGAAGGAGGCCATTTCGGCTCTGTCCAGAGCCAAGAGCAAGGAGTGCCGGCAACAGATCGCTGAGGTGTACTGCAGACACAAGGAAGGCCGGCTGATGCCTGACAAGGTCACTCGCTACTGCCCCCTGGAGGGTGAGTCAGTCATTCTAATTAACTGTATTCGATTTTAATTAATACAAATGATTCTGTTTCTGTGGAGTCAATATGATCACTTTGTATTCTGCTCAAAAGTTCTCGCACGTAATGGGTTGATATCTATCAAGCTTTCAGGGTGGGGACACCTGATTAGGAATTGACAAGGTTCCCACAAGGTGCTTTATTCTTAATGTGAAGGCATTATATCATGTCTGATGTCACACAGATGCATCTACATCTCACAGTTTGAATTTTTTTGGTTGTGCCATTCCTCCTCCTCAAAATAAGGTGATAAAGACTATGTGGTCTCGCCAAGAATATGGTGATATAGCTCAATGGGTGGAGCGGTGCACTAACACTGGGTTAGGGGTTCAGTTGCCAATGAGGCTACCAATGCTAAATATGTATGTACTCATGGTACTGTAAGGCATAAAAGGATAGATGCATACTCCAAATGGCATATCTTACGTGAAAGCATCGGTGAAAATGGGTGAGGAAGAGAAAAATCAATTCAAAATCAGGATCAGGAGATGTATAAACTCATCTTTTTTTTTTTTCATAAATAGATTTTTCTTCCAGCCTTATTAAATGAACAGAACACAAAAACACCTCCTAGAAATAATGCCTAAGTCTAAAATATATCTGGCAGCTTGTCAGCAATGTTCTTGCCTGATGTAGTTTGACATTTTCATTTTTTTCAAATTAGTTTCTTGTTCTCTCTACTGTACAAAGTTATTTTAATAGGCAATAAGAAAAATAATATCCGCAAAGCTGGGAACAAAGAGGCTGGTCTGACCAGTCAGGCTTTAGCACACTAAAATATTTCCTGTTCTTGTAATTGCAATTCTCGTCAAAGCCAAGAAATGTCTTTTCTGCTGATGTGTAATTGGTGAAGTAAATTGTTGGAGAAAATGCGGATGCTGCTTGTATTCTCTCCAAATTGGTTTCCAATTTTCATTTGTTCAGTCAGGCTGGCTGCAGATCACAGGTTTTCCTTTCTCTCTGTCTTTCTCAAACACATGCACATATGCACGCACACACATACACACACATTCACACACACATGCAAACTTTTTCCAAGAATTGTTGGACATCTGCAGACTGGTTGTAGATTCTGTAAACAAAATCTGTTAGGTTGCCACCATTGGTGAGCATCACGCATCAGTAACTAAGTTTAAGTGAACAGCACACGCACACACACACACACACACACACACTCACTTAGATATACACACATGAGAGTGGAGTGCATATGGAGAGCAGTTTGAGGAGGAGAAAGCTATTATACTTGGAGACATCTGGCCTGTTCTAGTCAGATACCTTCACTGCCCACAGTCATCTTATTAGAACTCAAGGAGGCACAGTGACTTAGCAACTTTTGTACATTCCCCTCCCCAAGAGCAGAAGTATCGTTTGTCTGTGACTAAGCCCCTGTCATCTCACAGGGCGACTCACCACCCCACTCAAACTGACAGTTTGATCAAAAGAGACAAAGAAATTGAAAAGGGCTTTCCCCTGGTGGCTGGGCTGTAACAACACGACAGCTAAATTAAATCACTTTTCTTTTTTACTCTCCGTCTGCCTGCCTGCCTGCATGCCTGCTGCCTGCCAATGTGTTATCTCTCTCTCTCTCTCTCTCTCTCTCTCTCTCTCTCCCTCTCTCTCTCTCTCTCTCTCTACCTGCCCACCCCCCACCCACCCGCTCTTCTCTGCTCTCCTCTATTCTGAATTCAAGTCCCAACCTTGTTAGCAGAAAATTGTCCAATTTGATTTGATCGGTATTCTGTCCTTGAGGCCTTGGCCAGATTAGCATTTGTGTTAGCTCCAATGTTAGATTCATTGAATACGAGAAGAACATGTTCTCTCTGCCTCCCATATGCTAACTGGGCTAATATTGGTTTGGCCGGGCCGGGTCGCTCCAGCAGGGGCACCGAGTGGCGGCAGTCGGTGACCTTGTCCCCATGTAGCAGAAACCCGATGGACTCACACTGACTTGTTTTAGTCACGACATGAATTTGCACTTCAGGGTTTGTTCGTGTCGGATAATAGCAGTTAGTCAGATGCTAGGCCTACTTTTAGAAGCATTATACTCTCAAAACCCATGTCATACAATAGAATAGAATATAATATAATAGAATAGAATAGAATAGAATGTGTTCATTACAGTTAACAATATTATAAATGAAAATACTTTGAAAATACTTTTGCAAATCCTTTCATTTTGGACACATTTTAGTTTAATGGTCTGCACAACTTTCCAGGGACTGTGCAAATCCACAGTTTGTAAAAACATTTCAAGGAGACAAAGATGAATCTTTCATACAGAAATCTCGCACATATTTCCTAACATGGAGCAATGTGATTTGATAGTATACATTTAAATAAATGAAACTCACCAGATTAATATGTTTGCAAACCTGGATTTGTGGATGGTTTCAAGGAGCAGAAACCATTCTCAAGGTGTTTTAAAATGCAAATGTGTGCAAGCGCTTTTGGATATAGCTGTGCTCTTGTTCTAACCTCTCTTACGAGCGGTTAAGATGGAGGCTGGTTAAGAGCCCAAAGAGGAAGAGAGCGGGGTGATAGCAGATGAGGGAGAGGCAGTTTAAAAGATTGATGGTGATGGGAAGGACGATGAAGAGGGATGAGTTCAAGAGGAGGGCTTCTGTTTTTTTGTTTTTTTCTTTTGGGACTGGGCCTGCGGTCTCTGCAGGTTTACAGTGTACTCACAAAGACTGTACATGTGCGCAAAGACTATTCTGCAGATATACACACATACTCACCAAAACTGACAGTAAAACTTAAGTTAACATTCACACACACACACACACACACACACACACAAACACACACACAGAGCAGTGCTCATTAGTTCAGCTAGGTAGTATAGCACACACTCTCAAAGTGCTTTGTGAAGCGACTGGCCAATTATCCGTGTGCAAAGCAAACCGGTGAACCTTCTTAGCTGGCCACCAATTACTGTTCAATCTGATACGGCCCACAGCAGATTTCCCCCTGCGCTGTCACGCACATACAGTATGTACACTGAGAGAGCGAGAGAGAGAGGGAGGGAGAGAGAGAGAGAGAGAGAGAGTCAGATATTTCACGTATAATAGTCCCTAGTACCAATCTTCTGAGTATGTCCCAATTTCAGCTAAAAATAAGTATGAGTGACTGACAGGAGGCACGGCCAATTGGAGTCAGGGGAGCGTGTTATTACCCTCGCCCCTGCAGTCACCCCTTAGATAAAGCCGTGTTGGACACCTGCCCTTAAATTTGAATGACTGACAGGCAGTTTGCTGAACGAGAGGCACTGGGACTTCATACCCCGTCCCTGTTGTCGGCTCTTAAAAAGAGACACGTTGGACACTTGCCCTTAAATTTGAGTAATTACAGGACCTCAGGGCCAGACTGGGAGAGGAGCCGGGAGGGGCATTTCGTCGTGGTCCCTGCAGCCCAGAGGAAACCTCACCTCAGGGGGATAAACAGTATTCCCTTAGCTTCCCTCACTTGTACAGCTCTGACAATGGCTCTCCTCTTGCCCCTTGGGAACTTAAGTCCCAAATTATAGTCATTATCTCCTTAAGGCACGTTCTGTGAGCAAATAGGCCTGTCTTATAAGCTGCATCTGCTGTAATAACTTTAGATTTAATAAACAAACACTGCCTCTTAACAATGTTGGTATCCGTGTTGGTGGACCAGACAGCGCAGAACTGCTCCGGGGAGAGTTTTCTTGTTTGGAAGTTTTTATCAAGTGTTTGCTTTAGAGGGGTTAAGGGTGGTACAAAACCACACAATGGAGTTATGTGAGGTTACCAATGGCTCTCCAGAGATGGTTGGAATTGTTTAATTTGATAGCGGCTTGGCAGGCCAGGACTGGGACTGTGTTTGCTTGCATGCTTGTTGTTGTCATTTGTGTGAAATCTAAGGCATCTTCTGGGAGTTTTGCCTGAGAGGAATGATGGCACATTGTCAAACTGTGCTCCACCCTGAAAGCCCCAGAGGAATAGCTCATAGGATTCCTGTCTGAATGTGGATAGTATTTACACTGTGTGTGGTGTGTCTGGCTGAAATTGTCATAGTTCCAATTCAATCACATAAGAAATGGATGAGTGACTCACAGCTTTGTGGTTCCGTTGTTGCTTCCATACCCGGGCTGAAGTGGCAGTCTGAGGTATTTTTTATTTATTTATTTATTTTTTCTTTTTGGCAATGAGGAGTGGCAATGGTCTGAGAAGTAGCGTGGCTTACCGTCTTTTTACATAACCCTGAGCAATTTGGCCGTCTGAGAACATCTGACTCCGATATAATAGTAAATGACACGGAAAGGAAAGTTACCAAGTTACAGCTACCACTGTCCTTTGTAGTTTGTGTTGTTCAGGGTATAACGATTGCAGGGTTGTATTATACTCTAAAACTGTATTCCTAACCCAGTTATATTGTTGTGTGACGCTGTGTGTGACATAACCCAAATCTCATAACATTTTTTGACAACACCAGAAGTGCGTCTTGACTGGTAAAAACAGATACATCCTCAGTTCTGATTGGCACAGTCACATTCAAAGCCATCGTGAGTTAATTGGTTATTATTAATATGCTAATCACCACTCAAACTGATACCTATGTGTTGCTTAGCAGCCACTTTGTTTAGCTATTTCTCAAGAACTTCAGTGCTTGGTTGAAGAATAACATTTAATTATCATTATTATCTAACTATTTCCAATTAAAAATATAAGATTTATTGATTTGTTCTTCCTCTAAGAGTTTCACCACATCATTCTGAGCCCAACAACACCTCTTGTACAACCTCAAGCCACAGGCTTATTGCTTAAGTAACAGATGTGGGTTTGTAATCAAACAACATATCCAAACCATATTTATGATAATATTGACAATGACAATATGTTGTATGAATGAAATATAGTAAATACAACTTTTATATTCACTTTTATGAGTAAGTAAACATAGATCCTGATGTCTTTATGCCTGTCTAGGTAAAGCCAATGCCAACGTCCAGTGGGAGGAAGACTCAGCAGAGAGCTTTCCATCAAAACCAGTCAGAATAGCTTTTGTCCTGGTGGTCCATGGACGAGCCTCTCGCCAGTTTCAACGCCTCTTCAAAGCCATCTATCACACCTCCCACTACTACTACATACACGTTGACCAGGTAAGCCACATAGAGCCTACAGACATGATGTATTTAATGTGAAACCAGTCAAGCCCTTCAAAATCCTGTTTTATTTATGGAATTTCTATATTTCAGTGACATTATGTAAAATTATATTAAAAAAATCTTGATGTCAGAAAGAATATTTGTTCATCTATGATCAATCTTTCCAGCGCTCCAACTACCTGCACAGGCAGGTTCAGGTCCTGGCTGACCAGTATGTCAATGTGAGGGTGACCTCCTGGCGCATGGCCACCATCTGGGGCGGTGCCAGCCTGCTAACCATGTACCTCCGCAGCATGGCTGACCTGCTGGCCATGAGGGACTGGAGCTGGGACTTCTTCATCAACCTCAGTGCTGCCGACTACCCCATCAGGTAACAGAGGAGGACCTCAAAGCATAGTGGAGGCAGTCAGGTGACTTTGAATGGGTTGGTTCACAAGACTACATGAAGGGAGATGGGTGATGAGGTGATGAGGTGTAGAAGTTTGGGAGATTCCAACTTAGGTGACGTGTCTGTGTGTTGGACATTGTATTCTCTTGAAGAGGGCAGATGCCGTCCACCACATATTGTACCTTAGGATAAACAATGGTAGACCACTTCAGCCGATAGGGAGGAAATTCAATATGCATTAGTGTGGCCCCCTGCGGTTGACTGTGAGCTTTAAATAAAGAGTCACTCCAAACCAAACAGATCAATGAAGTAGAACCTCTGCTTTTCTCAAGCCCTATTCATTCACGCCTTCTCTTCCAAGTCCCTGTTTCCTTGCTTTGCACTCAATTGAATAGGATACATGGTGAACTGATTACAACTTAATTGCCCAGGGTCAATACCTATTGACTTTCCAGGCCTGTTGTGTTCTGTACAGTCCAAAAGTCATCTCTCCACTCCAAAACATCCCTTTTAAGAGGCTGTAAAAGGTAATTAAAAGCCACAAACTCTAGGTGGAAATGGACATGAAGTCATGGAAATAGTCTATTGGAAGAAAAATGTCATGACTTGTAGTTTTTTTATGTGAGTTTGTAGTCCTTCTGGGAATAAAGGGTCTGCTGGGTTTTTGATGTAGCTCTGCAGCAGCCAATTAAAAACCCCCTATTAAGGAGAGAGTTATCTCTTCTATGCAGCCAGATGTCCACCAGTTGAATTTAGACAAGCTGTAATGGCCACTGGGTAACAGGAAACTGGATCTGGTGCCTCCACAGCTGGAGCCAAGATGGAAGGGCAAAGCCATAGATGGAGTTTGTGTTTTACAACCCCATGTGTGTCATCCATAGACATGTTCAGTCTTGTTGTGCTGTTTTCACCATATCGATGAATGCTGCTAACATGCTGTCTGTGTCTATGTGTGTGTCTTTGTGTATTTTTGTGTATCTCTGTGTGTGTGTGTGTGTGTGTGTCAGTGTGTATGTGTATTTGCACCTGTGTGTGTGTGCGTGTCTTGAGTTTATGTTTTGCCGTCTGCATAGTTCAGTCGTTTCTCACCACCTGTCTTTGTACATGTGTGCATATTTATCCTCCTGTCTTTCTGTCTCTGCAGCTGTCGGCCTGCCTGTTTGTCTGTCTGTCTGTCAGCGTATGATTAAAGGTGTTTGCGTGTGTGTGTGTGCCGAGACGCTGTTCTCCTCCCGTCTCTCGCCTCCTCATTTGCATGTGGGTGATGTTGTTGAGAAAAAGGGCTGACAGTGGAGGTTTTAAAGCCCCATCTGTTGGGAAACGAAACGATTGATGGAGCGAAAGAGGGAGCCGAGAGGCAGAAACGACAGGGAGAAGCGAGGGAGCGAGAATAAGCAGTTAGGGAAGGGGAACGAGAGGGAACTGCATGTTTTGGATCCGTGCAATATGGAAATATGTAAATCCCACTCTTGTATCTTTGCTTAGCAAGTGCATTTGTAACCACAGCTTGGATTTGACCGAGTTTGTGCACTGCATATTTACTGAGTTGAACTTGCAAACGTGGTTATTTGGGCAGCAGGGTGGCATTGTGTGATTAGGGGGGCCGTCCTTTAGGCCTCGGTTCAAGCCCCTGTGACAGTAAGCATCCACCCTGCTGGAGTGTCCTTAAGCAAGAAACTGAAATCCAATCAGCTCGGGTGCTGTTTTGTAGCAGACACTCCTCTCTGATCTCTTAATGGACTTTCATTTAATGCGTTTACAGTAAATTAAAGTTCACATGGAGGTCCTTGCAGCATACTACAGCACAGAGTAACATCTTGGAGCAACCAGATGCCTCACCCTTGCCAGACTGCGAAAACCCTGTGTATTATTTTTCCACTTCCCTCTTCAATGAATTACACATCTATAAGCTTTAACCTATAAATTCTAGTCACCCTACTACATTAATCCAGACAAAACGGCCCAACAATAACACTTATTGTTGAACCTACATCACCCTTTCTTTAATTTAGCTTTCAGTGAGTATTGTTAATATTTTTTGGTTACAGACCTGGTCCAAATGGCACCTTTCTTTCCTCTGGGACCCGCCGCCAGTGGTGCAGGCAGGAATGCGGGGGGCTGCCATGCCCGGCTCTGGCCCGGCTATAGCTGTTGTTATCAGTGGGGCTGGAGACAAGCATTATTTCCCCTCTAATTCCCTGATAATGTCTGTCCTGCCGCATGGATGACTCTCAAAGGCAAACCCAGAGCCCCTCACACCAGCAGGGGGGCTGTGTGTCCGGGGGGCTAGCTTGTGTGTGTGTATGTGTAGGGGGGGGAAATGGGAGGAGGGTGTGTGTAGATGGCTGGGAGGGAGAGGGACAGTGTGTGTGTGTGTGTGTGTGTGTGTGTGTGTGTGTGTGTCCAGAGGGCCAGGGGATGAGTTACACGCTTGCTTTGTCAGAGAGTAGAGCCCTCTTTCCCAGCTTTTATCTACACTGTCTTCTTGCCTCTACCTCTTTTTCTTTAAAGCCCCTTTCATAGACTTTACAGCTGCTTTTAAGGAGTCCAAGCTTGGAGAGACAATGATTAGCTGCAGGCGTCATATCTTCTAAACTCTTTCACCCTCACCAGAAAGTATGTTATCTATGTCTTGGAAACACATTGCATGTCCAATTTGTGATTTATTTTTGTTTTATTCTGTAAGTGACAGCTGATATTGTCCCCTATATGTGAAAAGAATTTTGAAAATGTAACTGTAAAATTCAAAACAAAATCATAACAATCAATCAGAAACTTTTTTTTTTTTTTTTTAATTACTTAAACTATGGAACTTTTTGGAGGTTTTTCCAGGACACAGATGATGAATGCATGAGGCTGATCCATCTCTCATCTGTTTGAGCAGTATGGTGTGCATTCATAACCTGTCAGCCATGGCATTCAACTATTCCCCTCTGGAATGGCATATTAAAAGTCCTTGTTGTAAAAAGGGCATGTTATGAATTTAACATTAAGAGCATGAAAGTGAAACAAGGGCACAATTATGAAGTGTAATTGGCTATGATATTGAAAGGGTGCACGTTTTTGGGTTGCAGGTGGTGTTGAAACTCAGACTAGTGAGTGTGTGTATGTGTGTGTTAATGTGTGCATGTGTGTGTGTGTGTGTGTGTGAATACCATTGCCGACAGAGACAGAGTGACAGAGAGGGCAGCCGCAGGGCTGACGGTAAGCAAACTAGACCCACTGGATGGGGTGACCGCTCAGGTGGCAAATCTGGAGCTTGACATGAATTCCCCCCGCTGTTTGTGTGCCCGCGTGTGTGTGTGTATGTGTGTGTGTGTGTGTGTGTGTGGGTGGGTGGGTGGGTGTATCTGTTTATGTGTACACAAGTATTTATGTGTGTATGCATATGTGTCTGTATATATACAAGCATTTGCGTGTCTGTATGCATGTATATTGTGAATTTGCATACAAGCACATACACAGTGTACATACACCAGTATTTGTGTGTGTGTGTGTGTGTGTGTGTGTGCGTACGTGCGTGTGTGTGTGTGTGTGAGTTAAAGAGAGAGAGAGACAGAGGGATTGCATGTGTCTATAGAGCATATCATCAGTTGGGCTTTATGGCTGAGGACCTCCTAAGATAAGCCCCCCAGGCTGTGAAATTGCTCCTTCAAGAGAAAATGACATTAATATGCGTTCCTCCCTCCCCCACTGATCCTCTAGCCTTTTACCAGGGCCTCGCTGCTCTTTTAGAAAGGGAAACCGAGCCATCATGAAAGCCAGACACAAGCTCCACCACAGATGAAATGTTAGAGCCATTGACTGGGCCATAGCCTGCAGAGCAAAGCTTTTAGCCTGTCTGGCCCATGTATGAGGGAGTAGACTGCTCTACATTGTAATACCAGCATGAAGTCATTCATCACAATCAAGGATAGCACAATCTTTTGTATAATGCTGAATAGTTTTAACGGGTTGAGAGGAGTGAGTGACTGACATTGAGAGCAGCGGAGGTCTTTAATTGACGTGTAGGTGACTCAAGTGAGCTTTTCATTACAAGTAACAGGTGGATTCATATGTGCAATTTTCATGTCAAACTCTCACATTACAGGTATAAAGCAAAATAATGGTTATATTTCTAGAAAATGGTGGAAAGTGAGGTTGTACCTTGCATTTCCCAATCATTTGTTTTGTCAAAAGTAAATGATATTTTGCTTGTTCATGATTGTCTGATGCTGATGATTTGTGCCTTTTTGTTTCAGGACCAATAACCAGCTGGTGGCCTTCCTGTCCAAATACAGAGACATGAACTTCATCAAGTCCCATGGCAGGGACAACGCCAGGTGAGATGCACACACACACACATACACTTACACATGAATACACACACACTTAAATGAATGCACACACACATACTCTCATACGCAGTTAGAAAAATTTTGATACTTTTCAATTTCCCCTCTCTCCTTCTCTCTCTCTCTCTCTCTCTCTCTCTCTCTCTCTCTCTCTCTCTCTCTCTCTCTCTCACACACACACACACACACACACACCTAACATGTATGTGCACTCACAAACTCCTGCCAGCACAAAGCGGTCAATGAGTCATAATCCAATTACCTCCCATCTGTGGCTTAATTAATTAACCTTGTTGATGGGATAACCTAGTGAGGTTGTTGCCAGCCCGCCCTTCTCTGCCACACCTCCTGCCTCCCCGCCGCAGTCCGCTTTCTGCCCTGTCACACCCCGGTGGTAAACCAATCATCACCCCACACTGCAGGCAAAAACACCCTACCTCTTGCATGACTTAGCGTAAATCAAGAGCTGTTGCCAAAGTGACTTTTGTGGAGGCATACGAGAAGAAGAGAAAGGGTGATTGAGTTTGTCTTCAAGAATTTGCTAGACAGAGCTGCCTAGTCCTAACTGAACTTCATATTAATAAGAGTAATCTTGGCAATCCACACTTACCCTTTGCATGTGTTTGAATGGCTGAAATAAATTTAAATGATAGCGCCCTTTACATTCATAAAACATAAAAAATGCATGAGCATGCATTCCAAGAACAAGGAGATTCCAAAAATGTCAAACAATTAGAAGAGTAGAAATTTGAAGTGTGTGTGTCAGAATCAGAATCAGAATCAGAATCAGAAATACTTTATTGATCCCCGAGGGGAAATTGGGTTACATTGCAGCTGCTCACATTGTAGAAGTGAATATATACAAGCGTAGAGAAATTATAAGAAATTATAAGAAAAATAGAAATACGAAAGTAAGAAATATGTAAAATATGTGCATTATACTACAATATATAACAATGAGAATAAAAATAATAATAATAATATAGAAATAAGAGAAATAAGAATTCTGTACAATATGCATCATACTGTGTGTGTGTGTGTGTGTGTGCACTGATGTGTGTGGCACAAGGTCAACACGTCGACAGCCTGTGTCACCCGTCACAGAACGCAGGGAACTGACTGACCTGGTTGACCTGAACTTGACTCCTACCAACTCACACTTGATACAGTCACAGGAGTAACACCATCCATTATGCATGTAGGGTGTCACTCCATCTTTCTGCTGATAAAAGTGTGTAGTGACAAGTGTGAACTGTAGATTTGTCCAGTTATTTAGGGGCAAGGACAGGAGACATGTTGCACTATCATGCAATGGAAATTCATGTTTAGTATTACAACATTTGTTGCAATTTTCTATCTAAAATATGATACTTTTTTCATTTGAAACTGGTAAATCTGTAAAACCACAGACACCATTTAGTCAGCTGTTGTAGTCTACACAATAACGAAAATCTTCAATACCTGAGAATATTTTCAATGAGGGATTGTATGAGAGTGATACTGTATTGTGTATATTTATGTATTTTGTATTGTATAACCATATCTATGTGTGTGTGTGTTCACTAGGTTTATCCGCAAGCAGGGTCTGGACCGCCTGTTCTTCGAGTGCGACACCCACATGTGGAGGTTGGGCGACCGTAAAATCCCAGAAGGCATTTCTGTGGACGGTGGGTCCGACTGGTTCCTGCTCAACCGCATGTTCGTGGAATATGTCATCAACTCAAAGGATGACCTGGTCACCAGCATGAAGCGCTTCTACGCCTACACACTGCTGCCTGCCGAGGTAACACACACACACACACACACACACACACACACACACAGACACCACCTTGACACAAACAAGCGTTCTATTCTGTGCTGACTGCCAGGTAAACACTCTGCATCACTTATAGAAATAGAATGCAATGTTCCCTTTTCATCACTGTACAAGATGTACAGAAAAAAAAACTTGTAGGCGGACATAAAATCATAAAATGAGGGCAAGATGTAAAAGAATAAAGACTACTTTTCTGAATGTATGTAAGGATTAGATTAAACTAAATGATCTCTGTGGAGAAATTGGATGCTTTTCATGAGCTGCTGGGAATCTCTGTTCTCTGCTGCTGCTCTATTTCCTTTTGTGAATTGGATGGTGTAAGTAATAAAAGGTATACAATTTTCAAATATCATCCTTCCCTCTCTCTCTTTCCATTCCCAGTCTTTCTTCCACACGGTACTGGAGAACAGCGCCCACTGTGAGAGCATGGTGGACAACAACTTGCGCATCACCAACTGGAACCGTAAGCTGGGCTGCAAGTGCCAGTACAAGCACATTGTTGACTGGTGCGGATGCTCCCCCAATGACTTCAAGCCTGCTGACTTCCACCGCTTCCAGGTAAGTAATACTTTAATGTGGAGAAACTCTCTTTTTGCCCGCCTCCCCTCCATGACCAGCTAGAGAACGGAGCCAAGGACTCCAGATAAAGAGTGTTCTCTCCAACCACTAGGCAGAAAAGTAAGGTGATTCAGTAAGCTGAAGAAGTATTAGACACATACAAACTAGCAAATGTAAAGAAAGGCAAACGGTTGTGAATGAGAGACAGGCAGATACACATACACAAAAATGAACGAGTAAACAGTATTTTGCTTTGGGAGGACGTCTGTTCAGCATGAACTCCTCAGTATCCAGTGGGAAATCAGGGCCGATCAATCTCCAAAATTCACTAGCCTCAGGATCTGTCCTCTCCACACCAACATTCAGCCTTTTCCCCCAGCTTATTATGTGCAGAATTAGGTCTCGATTAGTGTGACCCTGGACCAAAAGAAAATAATACTAATTAGGTGTTCATTGGGGGAAGAGGGCCTACGTTTCCGAAATGAAAGTGAATGAGTGGCAGTGACTCCGGGACCCCAGAGAAGTCAGTACTGCAGTTGGACTTTTAATGAGCTCCTAAAAAAAGTGAAAAGAGCTCTAAAAAGTGGAAATGTTCTGCCACAGTTAAATATCACCTCAAGTCGTATTCTTTTAGTGCTCTCGCTCACTCTCTTTGTCCCGCTTGCTCCTCACATACAATTCAAAGCCGTAGCGTTGACCACAGTCCTCCCCTCTCTCGCCAGACCTGTCTGCCTTCTGTCTCGCCTCAGTCTCTGGCAGCCTAGCGCCAACACATTACCGCAGGTCCTTGGCACTGCCGCAGGGTCTGGTTGGCACCCTGGTAACAGCGAAGTCCAATCCTGGGAACAAAGCAGCCCTTCCAGAAGCCAGCCAGACCTTGGTATTAATAGGACTTAATATCCCATAGAGCACGCTATCTGAGTTTCCCTTTGAACCTCTGAGTAGGGGAAAGATAGGCAGCACGTTGTAAAGTAAGGTTCACTTGGATTCATTGCAGCTGAGAAGAATAATTCAAGGTATAAGTGTCTAGTTTCCTACATAGTGCTTTGTGATGTTGAAGTGCACTTATCAAGGGAGAGGTGAGGCGTCTTCTGTGAAGGAGAGGGGTGGTATGTGGAGAAAGCGAGGTTATGTGTCTTTGGTTTTAGTGCATTATTGTTTAGAAGGAGGTCCATTTGGGAAGTCTGCTGGAAAGGCAGGCTGTGACAGGTTGGTGCTTTCAGACTACTGCACTAAGGACATGTCAGAACGAACAACATCTGACAACGTCCCGGTGTAAACAACCACAGCTCTCACAGTAAAAACTCCCACTTTCATGTCTCACTTGATGAACTGTAGCTGAGAGTGGAGAATTAACAAACCGTCTGGTACAATGTGAAGCCACACCGACTTCCCCCAGTCGCTGCCCCGGCATGAGAAAAGGCTGAATACCCAGAAACGGGCCAAAGCTTGATTAGCCCTCCTTTTTGCAGTAGGTAGCATGGAGGTGCTCAGTACATGGGTAACTAACAGTAAATAGTTGTGTGTCTGGGACTGAAAAGACGTCTTTGTGTGTATGCCAAGTTGTGGAGGCGGCAGATTTCATGATGCACCATCAACCACACAAGCAACAGTGTGGGACAGAGAGAGAGGGTGAGAAAGAGGCGAGGAGGCCAGACTGTGACAAATAAAGACCAAGAAGTGTTGAGACAGATGAAGAGAGAAAGAGAAATGAATGGATGGATAGATAATATGCTCTTTATACACATTTACATCAATCCATCCATTATCCTTTTGTCAGCACAGCTATATTTGCAAATGCTAAGCTGTTGCTGGAAATACCTTTGAAGTATAATTTTGTGCTTCCAAAGATATGTAACAAGGCTCATTTTTCTCCTTTAGTCAAGAACCTTTGGCCATCAACATTGACTTTAATCTCTGTGCTGAAGCCATCTGACACAGATGACCAGAATGAGTTGCAACTCCAACACCCGTTGTTTAGGCATTTCTCCCTCAGTGACCCACCCAAAATCCTTTCATCAATAGTCGCATTGCAACGTGACTTACTTTTTTAAAGGACCTCTCTTGCTACATAATTTATTTTCTCCCCAATTGCTCCTAGACCTCCCCTGTTCCTCCTCTGACACCCTACCCTGCATCTGAAATCTTAATCACAAACCTTGACTGCGTCCCCAGAGGTTGTCTTGGCTGAGTTGTGTTTTTAAAGTATTCAACTCAGAAAACTTGTGTTTTTCCCCGCTCTGTCTCTTGTGGGAAAAGGGAAGAAGCAAGTAGAGTAATTTCCCTTTGTTGATTCAGACATCATAGTAGTCTGCGCTGAGTTTTCCCATTGGCTTTATGGGTGACTGGCTGATGGGGACCACATACAGGGCCCTAGACTTAATACATGCAAACCATTTGTTCTGCAAGAGAGCGGAAGAGAAAGGCTGAGGAGAGAGCACTTTTGATTTAATAGTCATTCACAAATGCATACAGAGCTGTTTTACATCTCTCTCTCTCTCTCTCTCTCTCTTTCTCTTTCCTCTGCCCACACACATCACTTCCACATGCATCTTCCTTCATTCTTGTCTTCCTGGCATGCCACCACTTCTTAACCTTCTCTCCTTTGCTTCCTTTCATCTCATCCCTCCCTTCTTTGTCCTCCTATTATCTCTCTCCTTTTCTACAGCAAACAGCGCGGCCCACCTTCTTCGCCAGGAAGTTCGAAGCCAGCGTGAACCAGGAGATAGTGAACCAGTTGGATGCCTACCTGTTTGGACCGTTTCCCCAGGGGACCACGGGCCTCCAGGTCTACTGGGAGAACATGTACGATGAGGCAGATGGTGTGGCCAGCCTGTCGGACACACAGCTCACACACTACCACTCCTTCTCACGGCTGGGCCTGGCCCGGGCTGCTGCCTCACTGCAGGGAGACCCACAGGATAATAGCTGCAGGTTAGTTTTGTAAACACAGGATGAATACACACACACACAAATACACACAAGCATCATACCATCACACACCTGCACCCACATCCACAAACAGGTGCAATTCATTCACACAGACATGTCTTCATTCTCATAAGCCAGCCCCACCCAGGTTAGCATGAGAAGCCGCAACCTATATAAAACCTTTTGTATCTCTGCTCACACAGTGTCAATGTCTGGCATCACATGTCAGAACGATGCATCATTAGGAACAATGGATAGTTCCAATGAGCAGCTGGGAACTCTGGGTAATGCGGTCTGTTCTGTAAGACGATATGACATTTCTGTCAATTAAGCCCTGAGGTGATGAGGCTATATAGGTCAAAGCGTTGGAAGCTGTCCCTCGAGGCCAATGTATTATTAGTGGGACTGTATGATTTCCAAAGTGCTGCTAACATACTGTATGTGGTTAAGATGAAAAAGGAAAACCACACATTCAGTCTTCTCTGCGTCCATATTTAATGATGAAATGGAACATATTTTTCAGCTTGATGTACTTGAGTAAGGGTTACAACAACATATGCCTGCAATAGCATCTGGTGTATGAATCCTGGCTAACTGTTTAGTTTGACTTTATCTGCAATGCTAAAACGTGATTAACAGTGATAAAATATGCTGATTAAAACCACACAAACAAGAGGTGCAAATTACTGATGTGTGCAGATGAGATAAAGAAAAAACCCAGTGTCTTGAAAAAGCACTTCACCTCAAAATAAAATAAAAATGAAACACACAAACAAAATAATTACAATAACTACAAAAATCAAGATAACGAGCAAAGCCACGACTGGACTGGATAACAATCTATATGGCGTGGTGGAAAAAGGATCAACAGTCTGGCAACAGAGGCTGAGCGTCTCTGGAATCAATAAAGTATAGCAACACAGTTGCTTCACTATTACATTTAGGACCAGCATGATTGGCTGTATTTATGGCTGAGTCTTAATCAGTCGAGAGTTATTCTACTCAAGAAGGTTTGCATGTCAAAAGTCATCAGGTAATTACTGATACCACATGTATGGAAACAGCGTCATCTACGGTTACTTGCTGTTGTTGTAGTGTATTGTGTAGTGTATACGTGGAGCAGTGTATGTCACTGCTCCACGTATGCAGGGCTCCAGTATGGCGTTTGGAGTGTCCGGTGCCAGCGCTCCCCCCAGCTGCATTGTGGGTGTTCTGCAAAGCCCTGTGGGTAAAGCTGAATGGAGAGAGGAAGCATGTTTCCATCTGTCAAACCTCAAAACCACTCCATCTATCGGTTACAGATGTTTCTACTCATACCCTCCATCTGTTAAAAAAGAGAGCAAGAGCAAGGGAAACGCCGGTTGTGTGTGTGTGTATGTGTGTGTGTGTGTGTGTGTGTGTGTATGTGTGTGCAAGAAAGAGAGAGGGTCGGCAAATCTCTGTAATTGCCAGATAATGAGCATGTGAGAAAAAGCATTTACTTCGGGGAAACAAGCAAACCTCTTTCTTTCACACATATGCGTAAACCCAGTGTCAGACAGCTGGAAGGCCACAGGGTCACAGAGCAGGCAAATGAATGGTGTGTGTGTTTGTGTTTGTGTGTGTGTGTGTGTGTGTGTGTACCGTACGTTGTATTATTCTTGTTGGTGCTGTTTGAGTCCATTAAGAGTCATGCGTACCCCCATGTGCGTGTGTGTGCCCACATTATTTGCATGCATATAGAATTCAAATGTGCCTCCGACAGATGGTTGCGGCAGTCTTGGTGTGAGACTGGAGCGAGAGAGAGAGAGGGGAAAGAGAAGAGAGAGGGATTGGAGTCTTTTAGCAGCCTGCTGTGACTGGGTTGGAGAGAGAGCGGAGTAAAGGCCTGAATGGAGCTTCTGTGCCGGCTAAGCCCCAGACCCAACCCTCTGCCTCTTACACTGGCAGCCGCGTCTCTTCTGGGAAAGACGGGGCAGGGGAGAACGAGGGCCAAGGGAGGAGGATTGGAAGCAGGGGGAAAGAATGAGAGAAGAGGAGACGAGAGGAGAGGAGGGGGAAAAAAAAGAGGAAAAATGCAGGTGGGGAAAATAGAGAAGAGGAGAAAGGGAGAAAGATACAGAAAGAGGGAGCAGGAGAGGAGAGGAGGGAGTGTGGAGTGCTATCCTTGTGGGTGTAAATATTTGCTGTTCTGCTTGTCAGGGTAGCATTTACCGGGACGGGTTGACTCCTGGTCCTCAAGTGGAATACTGATGAGGCCATGGGCACCGTGGAGTAGGAAAGGAAGGGGTGTGTGTCTGTGTGTGTGTCTGTGTGTGTGTGTGTGTGTGTGTGTGTGTGTGTGTGTGCATCTTTGCATATGTAAAATGGTGAGTAGAAGGGGAAGAAAAGAGAAGTGAAGGAAGCAGAAGAGAGGAAAGATGAGTAAACTGAGAGAGAAGGAGAGAGGACGTGTGGAGAGAGCAGCTGTGGCGCGTTCCCCAGCAGTGCCCACCATGGCCCCTGTTTATTTTCCCAGAAGTCATTTGGGCTGCCTGCCCCGCGGGCCGGCCCTCTGCCACGTATGAAGCAGCACACAAACAAACAACAGACTGATCAGGGGGGCAAGACCTTCGCTCGGCTTCAGCTGACTGGGTGACCCAGTTCAACAGATTTTGTGTGTGTGTGTGTGTGTGTGTGTGTGTGTGTGTGTGTGTGTGTGTGTGTGTGTGGGTATGACTTAAGTCACTTTCAGGGACACAAACCAGACTTAAGACCAGTTGATGGACGGGGACGGCTTGTGCAATTGGGGACAAAAGCCGTGTCCTCAATTGGTAAAAAAGCTGATTTCAGTGGTTAAGGTTAGGGTAAGGGTTAGGTTTAGGCAAGTAGTGTTTATGGTTTTGGTTAGGGTAAGTCTCCAGGAAATTAATGTAAGTCTATGTAAATACCCCAAAAGTGACCTAAGTAAGACTGTGTGTGTGTGTGTGTGTGTGTGTGTGTGTGTGTGTGTGTGTGTGTGTGTGTGTGTGTGTCCAGAGCTCTGACTAACCCTAATTTACTGCCAATACAGCCTATGACTATTCTGTAATTTAGCTAGCAGACCGCTGTGGTCTGGGCTTTCTTGTGTCTTGTCTACCGATCGCTTCCCCTTCAGAGCCAAAGCACATCAAACCAATCAGTGCATCTTTCATTACAGCAACGATATAGATAAAAGCAGAGTGTTCTTTACCGTGATTACGGATAGGACAGTGACGCAGTCAGTACGAGTACCGTCTGCACTACTAAAGTACCCAGAATCACAGTGAAGAATGTTCTCAAAAGTATTATGGCTTTTATAGAATGTTCAACACTAATGTTCACTAATGCACCTATTTTCTTTCAATAATATACACATATAAGAATAAAAACAGGAGAAAACAAGATGGCTAACTGGGTCCCCACTTACCACAAGATAGCATAGCATAGCAACCAACAAGCCACGCTTTATGCGAATTATCAGCGTGGTCGGGACATGTCTTTGACCAATTGGACTGCTTCGCCGAAACTACCAGTTGTATTAAAGGTCAGTGAATTAATGTCCAACTTGTCACACAATCATGGAGCGCATTGACAACGCGCTAACCTTCACTTCGAGCATGCATTAGCTTTAAGCCACATTAGCATTTCCAAGGCCGGTCCCATCCAGTCCGTATCCAGATTAATCTAGATATTCCTCTCCTCTTACACAGTTGGCCTTTAAAAACGGCACAGTAGGTAGGTCAGTAGGTATCAGGTTTGCTAATGGATTCTCTCTCTCAATGCTCTGCGGGTTGCCAGGTATTTCCCCATGGGCCACCCGGTGTCGGTCCATCTCTACTTCCAGTCGGACCAGTTCCAAGGCTACCTGGTCAAGCACCATGCCACTAACCTGGCAACCAGCAAGCTGGAGACCCTGGAGACCTGGGTGGCACCCAAGAAGAACTTCAAGATAACCACCCCTCCCAGCAGCACCTTCAGCCGGCTGCAGTTCGCCGAGGTGAGTCAGTGCATTTCCATGTGTCACATAGCATTTATTTTTCATTTACATTGCCATTAAAGTCACCCACTTGGCATGAGTCACCAAACAGTCAGTCGGCCATTCACATCAATAAGTGAGCTCCATTTAAACCATAAGCACCACAAAAAACTGCTCTACAGCATATAATTAGAGGTGAGATATACAGCTCATTGCCATGGTGACCTTGCCAAGAGTCATAACAGCGCAACTCCATGGCAATTAAACGGGTGCCTATAATGGCCTTGTAAAATGTAAATTGATTGAATTCATCAGAGTTTATAGGGATGAGCGCTTCATGTGCTGCTTATTTGTTGTTTCCTAATAGAACGTCTTCTCACCTTCACACTGGAATGCTTCTCTTGATTGTCTTGTTATGTTAATCTGTGTTTCTGTTTACCACAACGCCTGTTTAGGATACAGCAGCTTGGCTGAGGTGTGACAGCCACAGAGCGTCTTTTAAAAAGGGACAAAATTAACTGAGTGAATATAAATTGACCTTTTTCTCGGGTTTATCATGCATGGCTTTGTAGGAAGCAGGGAAGCTATTGAAATGTCATCAATATGTGAATGGATTTATTTTGTACTGTGGATCAAACTCACAGCATCTGTAAATCTGACCTTTAAACACCTTGACCCTTTGAACTTTTGGACAAGTAGTCTCAGAGTGAACTCTACTGTCAAGGGGATCCAGACCCACAGTTGCCAGCTCTCTCTCTCTATGCTCCGTCTGTCTGTCTTGCCTATGAAACAGTGAGTGACAGAGAAGCAATGGGAGTTACGAATTTTATCTAGATGCTCAGGCTCAGAATACAGTCACTCTGTGGTACTGTACAGTGACTGGCAGTCAGTCAGTCTGCCTGTCCGCCCGTCTGTCATTCAGAATGAGAGCAGAGATAGGCTGAATAAGACGGCACAGCGCAGCAGCAGCAGCTATCTGCTTTTAGTCTGCTTAGCAGATATGACCTATTATACTAAAGCTATACACTGGAGTTTGGGAGCTAGATAAACTGTATGGAAAGTCTTAAAAATGTGTTCCTCCCCTCTCCTCCTTTAGATATAAAGGAAGACAGATACAATATGTCTTTCTTTTCTCCCCTCTTCTGTACCGCCTCCCAGCAAGCTTTATAGGCCTCTTTGCAGCATGATTTAGTGTAGGACTACTTACAGACTGCACAGTTTAAGTATTTCACTTCAAGTCAGACTTGACATTGAGATGTCTCTTAAATTATCCAACATATGTACAGTATATACACACACAGTATAGACACATACATATTGTGGTAGAAGATATACACACAGTTATATATACACAAACAGGTCTTTGTAGACAAGACTCAAATGATCCGTGTGATTCAGTCTATGCCTTCATTTTTTTTAACTTATTCTTTTTTGAATATTGGTTTGCACCTATACACCTTTTCCTTAAAGTCCTGCATGATTAAGCACATGTCAGGTACGTGGCAGACCACAGACAGACAGGGTTACTAGTCATCCTAGTTAGTATCTGTCTGTTTTGATGCATCATGTGACACCCAACATGCACCTTTACAACATGGTCTCTCCACCCCTTTCCCATGAAATGTCTCTCTTTCTCTCTCTGTCGCTCTCTACTCTCCACCCTGACGCCTTCCTTCATCCATCGCTCCACAGTGTACCTTTATTAGCAAGCATCCATCCATCTTACCCATAGTCACTCAGTAGTGTAAACGGTGCCCCAGGGGAGTCCTGTGGTGCTGCGTTGAACACCTGTGTTTGATTACCCCCACAAAAAGCACCACTAATAAGCCTCTGAACGGAACCCTGGGGGCCTTCAAGCCCCATGGTTTTAAACAGGGCCAGATGTAGACTGGGACTGTCCGCTCCACTGCCTGATCAAATTGACCTGTCTTGTTTTATGGAGGTGTCGGACTCTGGGCGCCTGCGAGCTGGTGACATGGGGAGAGGGTTTGCAGGGTCGCAAGGTCAGCAGTAGGAAATAGAGTAGAGCTAGATTGGAAGATGAGAAGGGGTTTTATGTTTCCCATAAAGTTAGGTTTTAAAGTAGGAAATCGAGTGGTGCTGTAAGTCAGGATAAAATAAGTAATTTGGGTAATAGTCATAAGTGATGAGGCATATGTGGAGGAGTAATATGAGTAAAAGTTATAATGTACGAGTCATTAGCAGATGTTCTCACTGTTGGTGAGACAGAGGGGGTTTCTCCTTAGGGTTGTCAAGTCAACAGCAGAGGATAAATGAGGGTAAAATCTACTGAAATCAATTGCGGTTGTTAGTAATTGGTTGAGTTAAGAATGGAAAATGTGGCTAATTGGTTCAAGTCAATGCAAAGTATGAGTAACCAGCTTAAACAGCTTGGGTTGCCGGGTCAGATGAAAAAGGGAGAAGGCATACAGTAGTACTTTAAATGGGAGTCGAGGTCATGATGAGGTTGCCAGATCAGCATTAGTTCCAGCATTAGAAGGTCATGAGCCTCAGACTTGGTGAGAGGTCTTAAGGCTTGATGGAGTAGTGGTCTTAAGCCACAAGATGATTGGGTGGAAGCAGTAAGGGACAGGTTGAGTGTGTGGAGGTCATCGTAAGCCATAGGCTGAAGCTGAAATGGGCCAGAAGTTAATCCCCATTTGACCCACTTCCATGTTGCAAGCAAGCATTTCTTGCTACTGTTGGCTTCCTCTATCATCTGCAGATATAACTTGAATTTCATCACCAAAAAAACTGAAACCTCAGTCACAGGGTTAAAATGATTGTAATATTCATTCAGTTTTGATTGTAATGCTTAAAATAATTGTGAAGCCATAGTTAAAATGTTACAAAATTGTAAATTAAATTGTATCACTGTTGTCAGCTAATGTGGAAACCATGTTGTGTATGTGTATGCGCATAATGGACAACAGGATCCAGACCCCAAGCTCTCAGCCTAAATATTCAACAGGTTAACATAGTACAGTATGTATCCTATCCTTGTCTCAGACAGGGATTGCCTTCTTCCACTCTTTATCTCTGTAACAAACAAGGTGGGTATTGAGCATTGGTTGTGAGGCAGAGAGAGCCAGGAGCGGTCCAGCCGGTCAACAAGGTGCATGTGCAGCTAATTAACCTGTGTGTGTGTATACGTGTGTGTGTGTGTGTGAGAGAGAGAGAGAGAGAGAGAGAGTCAGTGCAGGGAGAGAAGCCTGTGGACTGAACAGGGAAGCATGCCCGTACACCTGGTCTGCTCCTGCACACTGTTATACTGAACCTCGACAGGGGGAACTTTGACTGGTGCATAATTTAGTTTATGCTTGGTGCCGAATAAACTACGGGCAAATACCAGAAGCAAGTCTCCAGAGTCTACAGACTCTGAACACCATCAGAATTTCCCTCTCACAACTCGTACTTTGGTTGGCTGTCTAGAGTCTCTTTCCCAGTGGATTACAGTGAGATTTCTCTGTCAATACTCCTTTCATTTCTTTCTGAGGCTTACAATGAGACTGCTGCCAATCAATTGGGGATGTACTGTGTGCCAACGAGTCAGCCTTGAATAAGGTAATGAACTACAGAGGTGCCAGACAAGAGAGTTGATTAGTATAGGCTGTTGAGGATTGAAAGAGAAAGAACCAAGGTCCATTGGGCAGAAATGGAAGAGGTCAGTCCAATAATTGAGATGAAAGTGAGGTATCTTTTATAGATGGGCAAGGCTCTCTCTCTCTCTCTCTCTCTCTCTCTCTCTCTCTCTCTCTCTCTCTCTCTCTCTCTCTCTCTCTCTCTCTCTCTCTCTCTCTCTCTCTCTCTCTCTCTCATTTACGCGAGGAGTGTCTATTTATACATTGCAGCCTCATTTCTCACAGGGTGTAATATAGAGTCAGTTCCAGGCAGCCATTGATCGTCCGGCAGGGTGAGGCTGTGTTAATCAGCTAGCATTGTAAGGATGAGCACTTCCTAAAGCCGCCATCCTTCTCACATTTCTGCTAACACCCCGGACAGACCTCTTTCACTGTGTCGGTGTATTTGTGTGTGTGTGTGTGTGTGTGTGTGTGTGTGTGTGTGTGTGTGTGTGTGTGTGTGGGTGGGTGGGTGTGTGGTCTATCTTCCTGTCTCTTCCATCAATCTTGATCTCCCCATCTCTCTCATTCTGCATACCACACAATATTGTAACCTCTGCCCTCCCCTTTCCAACACACACATCACACCTCTTCAGTTACAGTCTTGACCACAATGAAGACATTAAAGGCAATTAGCTGTACTTACATACCCTTCCTGCTCTCTGTGATTAATTCACTCTGTCTGTCTGTCTGTCTGTCTGTCTGTCTCTCTCTCTCTCTCTCTCTCTCTCTCTCTCTCTCTGTCTCCCTGTCTCTCTCTTCCTCTTTTAATTCATTTCATTTAAATTCAAGACGATAAGATCATTCTTACAGTGTGAAAGCACAAGTGCAGAACATATCACCAATACATCTCAATTTAGATCAAACAAACAAACAAACAAGCCAACACGTGTATACTAAATGGTAATTATGTAAGCTTATGTAGGACATAATAATGTTAACTTGGCTCATTGTTCCACTGGCTGTCCTTCACCGTTTGGCAGGTAGACACACATTTTGCAGCCAGGGTAGGTATGCACCAAAGAGATATTTTAATTTTGGCACTATTTTTGGCACTGTTTTTTTCAAATTTATAGTATTTCTCACTACATTTTGGGCTACAATCTGCTCACACATCTGTGTATTTGCCAGTGTAGGAGAAAATGCAGCTGTCTCAATCTCTCTATGCTGAGCACTGTAGACATTTCCTTTCCTAACTGGGCTGGGAGGTTTCCTTCCCTTCCTCCCTATAGACTCCCTTTTTCTATCGAAAGGCTGCGGTCGCTGTGTTCGTCCTTTTTTAGTCAATGTCTTCCTCTGTTTTGGATTTTCCGCTGTTGTCAGGTGGTAATCTTCTACAATGTAGTCTCTATTTAAGGGCAAATGGCATTCATAGACTGGATCTTGGTGGGTGTTCATGGGTGTTCTCTCGCTCTCTCTCTCTCTCAATCCCTCTCTCTCTCTCTCTCTGTTATATGTGTTCAGAGCAGCAGGCAATGTATTTGATCTCTGTCCCAAGGGGATATAGCTTGGGTTTTCTCATACTATGCCTTTCTCAGCCTGCTTCTCATATTCCATATTAAATATATACTCAGACATAGGGGATGTCATACGAGGAACTGTGGACAAATTGTTTTAAATGTGCAGGACCGAAACAGTAAGGCTTATATAAGTATATAACATTATAGAACTCTGCACTGTAGTGGTTTAGGCGGGATTGTGGTGTTGTTTGGTGAGCTTCTGCAATGAAAAATGCATGCTGAGTATTATTTCCCATGATGATACAGTGCAGATGTGAATTAACTTATTGCCTCGCAGTCAATTGGGTCAGATGGTGATGCATGCATGGAGCATGTTACTTATTTATATGTACTGTACATTATATAGCAGGGGTGAATTATGTAGCCTGCTCTCACTTTCTCTGTGCTTTTAGCTGTTATTCTGTCTCTCCCTGTCTCTCTTCTTACCTCATTCTGTCACTCACTCTTTCCTTTCTGTCTATTTTCTCTCCTTCCTGTTTCTCTCTACTCTCTGTCTTTTTACCCCCTCGCCCCTCTTATGTTATCTCCCTCTCCCCGCTGTCAGATCGGTACCGAGTGGGATGCCAAAGAGCGTATGTTCCGAAACTTCGGCGGCCTGATGGGACCCATGGATGAGACGGTGGGCATGCAGAAGTGGAACAAGGGGCCCAACGTCACGGTCACAGTCGTGTGGATCGATCCCACCAACGTCATCGCAGCCACCTATGATATCCTGATCGATGCCAGTGCCGAGTTCACCCACTACCGGCCGCCGCTCAACCAGCCGCTGAGGCCCGGCGTGTGGAGCGTCCGCATCCTGCACCACTGGAGCCCTGTGGCAGAGATGCGCTTCCTCATCGCCCCGCTGGCCTACAGTAAGCACCAGCCCATCCGACAAGGTGAGAACAAGCTTCAAATAGCTTCTTCATTCCTATTGTGATGACCCAAGGAAATTGGCTTATTTGTAACTACAGTCCACTTGTTTTAGTCGATCATAACACAGAAAAGTAGTATTGATTGTGTTTTTATTAATAGAAATAGCCTTGCTAGACTTTTTGCACTACTGCACTCCTCCTCAAGAGCAGATATTGTACGTCAAAAAGGAACTAAATGCCAAATATCATATTTTGGAGAAACCCCTCCCTATTTCTGCTACTGCCCAAAGAGCCTTTAAAACCAAAGACTGGTCTGAAGCTGCTACAATGTTACCAATTCTGGTATTAGTATTAAATCCATTTTTGACAGGCTTATCTTAACTTTGAATCACAGCAACTGTCCACCTACATTTTTTACAGCTCAGTCTGATGTATGCTGAAAACAATGGGCTCATCAATGCCTACTGGTTATGATTGACAATATGACTGATATGAATTATATGTTAATATTACTTTTTCTCTTATTTGCAGTTTGAGTCCAACACATGTATGCACAGAAACATAAAAATAGACACACGAACACAGTGTCATTTTGCCATTGAGCCAATCAGAAGAACATTGCTCTGTGAAATAATGATTGCCATTTTAGGTGTTCGTACTCACACAAGCACACACACACAGACACAGCCTGTATTTGCAATGATGCCCTTTCTAATCAAGCCTCTGGGCCTCTGCAGGCCCTGGTTGTTTGTCATCAAGTCACCCCTAATAACCCGGTGCGCTGCTCATACATACTAAACAGAGTGTTAAACAACAGCGCATTTAGCCCTCCAAAAACAATGACACAATTAAATCAATCAGCCAGCATGGATAAGGGGCAAGACTCAATTGTTCTAGTCCATAAGCAGTCAGTTTGCTCTGAAAGTCACATGAGAGTTGGAAAGCTAGCTTCGGCATAATCACGCCTTGCTCCGTTTAATAATCTCACTGAGCCATTTTAATTATGAAGAGAAACAACAAATAAAGTTACAGCTTTTCTCTTCACCCTGGGCCTCAGTGGGATTGTGGTGGATCTATTGTATGAGCGTGAGAGTAAAATATTCATCATTGGTTTATGAGTGTTTTTGTTTGTTTGCTTTGTTGTAAGTTATAAATCCCTATTGACGGATGGAGAAAGTTGCGTGGCGCATCATTTAATTGTGTCTCACCCCAACACTTTGCACATGGGGAGGATGTGAACGAGAACTACATTTTTTTTTCCTGCACTGTTTTCATCCATGGTATCTTGTAGCTCAGTGGTGAGATTGGTAATATTACTTCATTTACATTTCCAACCCACTCTGTGTGTTGAAGTTAACACACTTCATAACAAATGCAGAGCAGGAGAAGTATTGTACCAGGCTGACATGAAGTATGGTCAGATCATATCATATCCATACAATGTTACAATGTAAGAATGCATAATACTACTGTAGTGTTGCCAGCCTCCCCTTGGGTTTGACTGCAGTCTGTAGTCATTATGTAATGTCTTGTGTATGTATCCTTGGCTTGCTCTGTGTGTGTGTGTGTGTGTGTGTGTGTGTGCGTGTGCGTGTGCGTGTGCGTGCGTGTGTGTGTGTGTACAATGTGTGCTTTGGTCCTAGCTGTTCCATCCACCCGCCTATAATTTACTGCCATGACTGGCACCCGGTTCCCCTCCTACATGCACCACCAGTAAAACTTTATGACGTGGCCTTTCACCCGCATTGGCAGCAGCAGACACACACACACACACACATCCATACACATACACATAACTATACACACACTTACATACATAAACATAACTACACACATTCTCACATTAAAACACACATTCATACATATACACAACTGCACACGTTCAGAAATTCATTCACATACACACAACTACACACAATCATAAACACTCACACACTGCTACCAAAGGCTAGCTGGCATCGGCCGGGCATCCCCTGGCCTGGCAGAGCACCCAGTGTCTGACTCCATCTTTTGCCACTAGCCCATGAAAAGTGCTGATGTCTGCTAACATCTGGGTGAGAGGCCAAGGCGGAGAGCAGTCATGTTCCAGAGCCACGCTCACAAGGGATCGCTCACGCCCCGGTGCGAGTCCCGCTGAGGAATTTACAATTTCACTGGAGCTCAGGGTGGAGAAGGTGTCCGAAGGAGAAGTTGCATCTTCATTTTGTGCCTTTATCGCTGAGCTCGACTTTCATGGGAAGAAAGAATGAGGGCATTAGAGTATTTGTGATCATTTCTAAGAAGTCAGTATTGCAGTGACTTGCCATATCACATCAAAGGATGGGATTTAAAAAGCCCAATCGTGAAAATCAATCTGAGCAAATTAGTAACCAGTTTAAGCTTTTCGGATGATAATAAACCAAATCACGTTTCACCTTTGTGGATCCGAAAGAAAACTCTTTGATATCTGACCATGTCTCTCCCTTCCCCTCTCTCTCACACTCTCTTCCCTCTCCTTCTATCTTTTTCTCCTTCTACAATCCCCCACTCTCTCTCTGACCACTGTTTACCCCACTTCATCTCTCTCCCCCTCCTCTGTTCTCTCTCTCTTTCCTCCCACCATTCTCCAGAGGATACTCTGAAGCTCCACAATGGGCCAGCGAAGAACAGCTACATGGAGCAGAGTTTCCACGGCCTGAACCCGGTGCTCAACATCCCTGTGAGCCTGGGCTATGTGGAGCAGGCCAAGAGGAATGCTGCCCTGACAGGCGCTGAGCTGGAGCGCTGGCTAGACAGCCTGGTGGGCGAGCTGTGGGAGGCAGCCGATGTCTGCGCCGTGGGCCCTACCGCCTGCCCCGTCATGCAGGCCTGCCCCAAGACCCCCTGGAGCTCCCTGAGCCCAGACCCCAAGTCCCAGCTGGGAGCGCCGCGCGCCGACGGACGCATCAGGTAGCAGCGGGGCCTCCAGCTGGACAGGAGGCCACGGCACAGGAGATTCTCTATTGATTTTATTTATTTCTGGGGTTTGTTGCAGGTGGGGGGGGGGGGGGGGGGGGGCAGCGTTCCTCCTCTATCACGGGAGAAGAGGGGAAACAAAAGGAAAGTGGATTTTTTTTAATTGTCTGTAAAGGAAACGAGCAGAATGGTTTTGAGACCCTCCCGCGGGGTTCCTCTTTTTAGGGGATTATGCTGGCTTTGCAATTTCAGTTTCTCAATGTATTTATTTTCATCTCATGGCTGAGTTTTACTGTGATCAAACATTGCAATTTCGAGCATTTAGTTTGCTGCTGAATGAGAGAGTAATTATGAAGTCGGCTTTCCGTGCCTCGCGCGGGGCACAGTGGTCATGTGAGTGTGGAATAGGATTTTCGACACTGGTAGTGGACCAAGTTCTGCTCCAAAAGGCCTTAGCTATAAGACCTACGTATAAGGAGGTAGCCTGGTACTGATTTAATTGATGTGCCTCTTAAGGTTTATGTCAGCATAAACAATAAGACAATATCTGAGCGGTCGGATACACCCAAACAGTTGAGAACATTATTATTTTGATACGACTCAAATGCAGCACCAGTAAAAGCAAAGTTCCCAGTGTAGATGAAGAATTTTAAACAAAACTAGTAATTCTAGCATTGTTTAAGGCAATGACTTCAAAACCCTGAGCCTCACTACTCAATATTGTCTCAGTGCTCTAACTTTGTAAATCAGTAGAGTAAATCAGTAAAAACAGCACAAATTCAGACATTCAGTCAGTGCCTGATCAGGATGTGGAAGTGGTGTGTCTGGGCCAACCATCTGCCCAGTCACTTTTAGTAAATATGGATTTGTCTGCAAATATAGAGGCCTTTTCTGAATAATTGAAACTATTTGGATTATAATAGAAATTTAATGTAGACATTTTAGTGTTCTAAATTCATAAATGCTTCATTTGTGGTTATTGTATATTAATATTTCTAGATTTAACATGCTGTACTTTTCTTTGATGAAACAAACCTAGACGTTGTGACAGGCAGAGGATAAAGAAAGACTTGTTTCGTCCATCTGGGTCTCTTACCAACCTGCCTCAAACTTGAAACAGAATTATCTCAAGCTGACCTTACAGTTCTCATAACTTGTTTTCAATTTCATCTTTTTCTTCTTTTTTTTCCAGTTGTTTTACTGACACTTTATGTTGCACGTAAATATACAAGAAGTCTCAAAATTGTGTGAATGGGGGGAGTGAGTCCATGAGTCGCTATTTATTTATAAGTTTATATAAATACAAATATTTTTAGTCAGTGACTAAATAACTACCACGCTGCCTTGGCAGCATGATAAATATTTTTTTGTAAAGAAAGCTGCCTTTATTTACAAAGGCCAACGCCCCAAACTTATACTGTACCTTTTTACGGCCCGCACCTGTGTGTTAGTCAGTGTTGTCCTGTCTGAATAGATCTTCTTGTCTTGGTTTCCTACATGGCTGTTTGCCAAGTGCATCACAAGAGGAAGCCACCCTGACCTCGGAGGTCAGAGGTCAGCTACCTAACAACCTCACCAAACAGAGAAGGTGAACAAAAACACTCCTCACAAAGAACACATTGGACAACGTCTGGATCAAGAGAGAAACTGTGCATTTTGGTGTTTTATGGTTCTTGTCAGTTTCAGACTGGTAGTGAATGGTAGTGATTTTCATGCTGTGACAATAATGTACAATTTCAAGTGAATATTATATTGTATCTGGATTGAAAATGCGTAATTTATTAGATCGGGTCCAAGGCACCTTTTCAACTGTGTCTACATTTGAAGTACCTTTTGCTGCCATCAAGACAATCTATCAGCGTTTCAAACAACTTAATCCCTATATGACGTCATGGGAAGCACTGTCCCACACTGCACCCTGAACAAGAGGTACGGTCAGACATTTGCTTTAGTTTAAATCAGTCTCATCTGAAGCCAATTAAGAGTTCAATCTGTGATTGTCAACATTATTTAGCCGCCACATGAGCTAAGTGAGTGTTTTTGCAAAGGCTAATCAAGAGTCATTACTGTTCATTAATGTCAAGTTCACCTTGCCTCTCTGTCGGATGTGTCTATCCTAACTGGTATCACTTCCTCTCTCTCAAATCTTAACTGTTTTTGGGGTTGGGTTATAAAGGACAATTTAGTTGTTCATTGGCTGGCTTCTGTCGCCCAGCGATGTACTTCATCTTTTAACTTATAGTGCCACCATGCTCAAGAACAATTACACAATACGTATTATTCTGTAAGTTCAATGATAATTTGGGAAAAAGGTGAATTAAATAAATGTAACTCAATGTGAAAGTCCTATTTTGTAACAAATGATTAACGATGAAGAAAATGTACATAGGTATTTTGTATTGAAAAAATGTTTAAAAGGTATTGTACATATAAATACAGATGTGATAAAATGATTATGACATTGAATTATTAAGAGTTTTTGAAGTGTCAATAATTGGGCACAAAGAGTGAAATAATGGTGTTTATTGATCCAAGTACATAACCTGTTTCAGTGTTTTGGACAGATGTGACAACAAGCGTGTCCTATTTGCCTCTCAGAGAAAATCTCATGCCAGATTGTTGTTGTTCTTGCTGGAATGTATTGTTGAGCAACTGTTGCACAAATTTCTCTGAACTGATGTTTCCCCTGTTGTTTTCCGGGGAGGCTCTGTGCCTTAGCTGACTTTTAGATCCTTCTCTGTCCATCAAAAGAAATCCTTATTTCGTCATTTGTTTTGACTTTTTACCTTATGTGAAGAATGCCATGAGTCTGTCAAGTGATTCAATGGTACTGTAACACCAAAAAGATGTCTGCTGTTGTATATATCATGCCTTCTGTCTTTATTAGCTTTTATTTTCTTCCCTTTTGGGGGATTTATTTTGTTTTACTTGATTGGCCTGTTTTACTTTTCTCTGACTGCTTTTTGGAAATAAAATTCTATGGAAAAACAGCTTTTTATGGACTCAGTGCTACAGCAATAATATACAAGTTGTCATGCTATGCATTTAACAAACCAGCAGGTCTATTCATGCATCTTTTAGTAAATCCAGTAAATCCTTACTCCATTACTCTCTTGCTACTTGGTAAATACAGCTTCACAGATATGAAAGCCCCAATCCATTTAATTTGGAAATATAATGCATTTAATATGGTAATATATTTGCATTTACCCACAGGGATCATTAAAGTTTCATCAGTTTAATTTATCTTATACATTTTAGGGACATTCATAAAAAGTTTTACATTTCAACTTCCATAATCAATTATCTTAAAATAGAGGACCTTTATACTTCAGTGCTTACAAAGAATGCAAGTTATCTGAGACTTAAAACTGCCTTTTATCAAAAAAAAAATAATAATAATAATAATAATAAAAGAATAAGGGATTTCTTCTTCTATTTCTATTGAACTAAACATTCTAGAGCTGGCCCTATAGTCGCATGGCTCTATGGTGTGGCTCACAGTTGGAAATCATTTAAGACTCTAACCATCACTTCATCCCTTAAGTATTTTCCTTAGTCAAACTGAGGGAGTCAAATTGTTAACTGTGGGTACATCTAGTTGTTCCCATATGTTTTCCACTAAATTAGCTTCAACAATTGTCCTCTAACAGTGTAGCTGCCCTTGGAATCAATCAATACACAGAGAGTCTCTGACGGGTGCTTTAATTTTATTGTCTCTTCAAACACCTTGATGAGCACCGTGAAAACTATAAATGAAAAATACAAAACAAAGGACAAATGCTTATTTTTATAGTTTCACAAGTGTAATAAATTGTTGCTTTAAAGGCACTTTACTGAGCACAGTGAAATACAATAAGCTCTAAGTAAATTGTATGACTTAATATCAAGTTTTAGTGTTTTAACAAGGCTATATAAGTACAATTAATACACTTTAATCCATAACATATAGGCTACATTTGCTAGACAAAAGAGTATGTATTAAACTTAAATTCACAGACACCGATATGGTAATTTACTGCTGTTTGACTGTCATGTGTAGAATAGCTGACATCAGTTAATTAGAAGCAGCATTACTTTCAATGACGCTACAAAATAAACAAAGACATACACTTCAAGGTTTTGTAATACTTGCACATAAATTGAAAGCTACATATCTCACTCCGCTTGCCAAGGGTGCTATATTTTAGGAAAACCTCGTGAATATCGCCACTTTGTGGGACAGTGTCTTGCCTGAGTTTAAACCAACAATAGCACATGTCTGTAACAACGTAAAATATCAGTGGTACAATTGGCCAGAACGTAAACAGTACACGGCTAAGAATACAGCGTCTTTTTTTTTTTTTTTTAATCATCATTAGAGCTGCAACGATTAATCGACTATCAACTATCAACTATTAAATTAATCCCCAGCTATTTTGATAATTGATTAATCGGTTTGAGTAATTTTTAAAGAAAATTAAGTCAAAATTCTCTGATTCCAGCTTCTTAAATGTGAATATTTTCTGGTTTCTTTACTCCTCTATGACAGTAAACTGAATATCTTTGGATTGTGGACAAAACAAGACATTTGACGACGTCATCTTGGGCTTTGGGAAATGACATTTTTCACCATTTTCTGACATTTTATAGACCAAACAACTAATTGATTCATCGAGAAAATAATCAACAGATTAATCGACAATGAAAATAATCGTTAGTTGCAGCCCTAATCATCATCATCAGACTTACTTCCCGCTATCTCTGGAACTCGCATTCTTTCCCTGACGTCACAACATAAACAACTGGTTGCTAGGGCAGTCTTTTGTTTCACTCTTCTGTGTATGCATGTAAAAGAGAAAGTAAGAGAGAGATAGTGTGTGTATGAAATGAATGTGTGTGTGTGTGTGTGTGTGTGTGTGTGTATGTGTACATTATGTGCAATCCCCCAGAGGCTCCCTGACACAAGGCAGCACTGTTGAGTCTTTGACAGGCCGAGATCAAAGGAACACTACAGGGCCAATAGATCCCAACTCCTGTCCCATAAGACTTGGGACAGGCGTCCTAATTAGTCCTGGGATGCTATGATGTGTGCCTAGTCTTCGAGTGTGTGTGTGTATGTGATGTGTGTGTGTGTGTGTGCATGTCTTTTCTAAGTGAGTGAATGAGTGACTGAGTGAGAGAAAGAGAAACATAGTGTGCAAATGAAGATGCATGTGTGGGTGTGTGTGTGTGTGTGTGTTAGCCAAGAGTGTTAGAGCTGAAAAAAAAACCCTACTATATTATTACCGTACTACGGTTTTCATCCACAGCAGGCCGTATTACGACGGTTTGACACTGAAAGCTATCCCGCCGATGTTAAGGAAATGACATGGATTAATGGCAGATAAACACTCCGATGATCATTTTCAGCTTTTAACCTTAGCTCGCTGACACACAAGCGGCTCGATTCATTATCGCCTCTGAAAAGGAGAGATTCGGTAATAACACAGCGTGAATAGGCATCTGTCTCACCACTGCAGCAGAGGCATCCAGCACATGGGGAGTATAAAGAAAGCATATACCACTGAATATGTTAAAGTCAGAATGAAATGAAAATTACTTTTTCACCTTGTCAGTTAACTCTCCACACCATAATGCAGACAGGGTAGGTTACTTTAAAAATGTATTCCTGTACACATACTGTACTAGTTACCTCATCAAAACTGTAACCAAATTCAGCAATGTATTCTGATTACTTTCTGTTACTTTCAGATTACTTTCCCACATTTGAGGTCAGGGGCGTTGTTAGGATTTTAAAGCATTCGGGGTTCAGCCCAATTTGCAATGCATTAAAAAACCACAGTAGGGGAGTCTGCAAAATTTTGCAACAGCAAAATGCATCAATCTGGTTCCCTTTGACATGAATATACACAGGTCTAAATTAAGCAGCTTATTAAACACTTTGAGCAGCAGTGATATTTTGTAGCAGGCTGGATCTGTTACTGTCTCTCACATCACTCTTCCCCTTCTGAATTCCTCGCTTGCCTCTTATTTTTTATCTCTCTTTGCCTCTTCTCCTCTCACTTGTTCAGGTTGTATCCACCTGTTCGCCAAGGCCTATGGCCTCTAGTCAACTCTCTCATCCCCGGCAACTATTGCTATTATTATTCTCTGTTCTTGTAATTTGTGTGCTTCACTGCGTAAAACGTCCTTGGGTTTCTTGAAAGGTGCTATATAAATCTAAGTTATTATTATTATTATTATTATTATTATTATTATTAACAGATAAACAGTGAGAGACAGTCATCAATGAATATAAAATAAACTTAAAGGGCTGTATATGATATACAGTATGTACTCATCACTCTTCATCAGCCTCTTTACTGTGTAAGAAAACTGATTAAATCATAGATTATATTTAATCAAATCATGTGCCTCTAACTATTTCACTAGCTCTAACACCACTTTTGCTGTTTGCTAGGTATGGGATTTTAACTTCAATCTTAACCTATTTTAAGAAGCAAATTATTTCACCTCACATCTTAGAAATCTTGTGATCTTGAGATTACAAGACTCTATCTGGGTAGAGTGCAGTTCAGAGATACTAAGCATCAAAGTTTTGGCATCCCAGCGGGTAAAACTGCTATGTGGTGAAATCTCTTTATAGATCAACAAGGTGTGTGTCCTCCTGGTGCTTTGAATGCAAAATATCAAAATCATACGACAATTAGAAATTGGGTTTTTAAGAGGGCCCAAACAACCTTATAATTCTGTAAAGTCAGTTTGGGTTTGGTTCTACAGATTTACAATGAGGCAACACAGTTTCAAGTAAGGCAAACAATATCTCAAGTTAAAAATATATAGATGTTTCATGTGGAGGGAAATAGTTTTTATGCATTAATGTTCAGCAGCCCAACAAATATGGGAGGATGAACCTAAACCTACTTCCACAACTAACTAGCTAACTAACTGGCAGGCTGGAGACACAACAGACATTTTGTTTCCAGTGATGCAATATTGTTTTGCCTTTAGCAAAGACTTTTGCTCTGCTAGATGTCAAGCCTTTGAAAGCCATTTTGTGTTTAGAGTTAGCTACCAGCCAGGTCAAGTGTCAAGCACTCCAGTGTCCATCTGGCCACTAGCAGCAGTCGGCTCACCAGCTCAAAGCTGGATCATTTTTGCTGTCTTTTCTTATTTGGATAAGCAGTTGCTTTTTTTAACCAAACCTAGCACATATTCTATTTTTGTTTTTCTTCTGATGTTGTGTTTTCTGTATTTACCTTGCCTCCACAGGACTGACCAATTAAAATCATGCATAACGTATTCCTTTAGCTCACTCAAATTACATGACAGTGATTGGCAGAGCTCCCCTACCAAATACACACACAGACATACCAAGCATAGATAGAAGAGCTTGATTTGTGCTCTGTATGTACCTCAACACACCCAAAGCTGCATTTTCAAGCTGGCTCACGTAAAATAACCGACCCGCTCTGACCACTAAATTGACTCCACACTCTTGTGAAGTGCAAATCTCTGTAGAGAGTCATCCTGTTGGCTGGAATTTAATCACAAAAAAAAAATCTTTATCTGCCTCTATGCACTCTATGCATTGCCTCGTAGCACTGCCTCGTAGCACCTATGTCCTGTTGGACCAGAACTCAGCTTTATGGCACTTACTCTCGTTGTTCTCTCTCGACTAGATCCTTGCTTGTGTTGTATTAAAATCTCATATGTACATTGGATAAAAGCGTCTGCCAAATAGGAAATTGTAATTGTAATCAGCTTGAAGAATTTGTGACAGCTCAACATTACGCACAAAGTGGATTGCTTCATCAACTAAGTATGCAATGCGCTTTCCATGGCTTTCTCTTTCCATGGCTGTTATGGTCCGACCCGCCAACTTTTGAACAGTCCCTCCCCGTAATATTCAACACAATCAAAATTTCGTTTCCTTGTGACTTTAAAATCTACACTAGAGATGAGAATCGAGCTGAAACCTTGGACTGGAGCAGCTACCCTTAGAAGCTACTATCATTATCCTCTAAGAGATTCAAATGAAATGGAAATGGCTAGACCTCGATCACCAGCTGGCCAATAATGACACTTATCTCTCCTATCTGCTTTCCAATGGATAGAATAATGGCATCATCTTTCAGGGCCAGTTGAAACTTGAAAGCTTTGCCCTGCTACACCTTTCCAATCCCTCTACCCCCCCCCCCCCGCCCCCCCACAGCATGCTCCTGCAACACCGGGGAGTGCAGCAGACTTCCCCTGCACATCCATTGATCAAGTCAGAGAAAAACATCTCTAAGAGTCAAATCGGATTGCAACCTCCTCCACACCATACGAGTCCAGCTGTGAATTTTACTGCCAAGCCAATATATTTCAAGCCAGGCAGAAGAAAGGGAGAACATGCTTGTGAGCCGGTGTGGGTGCTAAATATTTCAGTAACAGCTCACAGACAGAGAGAGAGAGAGAGAGAGAGAGAGAGCAGGAGATGTAGCAAGGCTGGCTGCTAGATGCTGTGGGAGTAGCAGTGAGGGGTGACAGGTTGGTGCTGGTGTTACATGAGGAGGTGTCTGAAAACATCAGTGATCGGCTGGATAACACACACCAGGAACATTAAGAGCGAGAAGTGGGCCAAGGCCACTGGGCACATTGATCGGTGAGCCATGGGGAAAGCATCCGTCGACTCTCCGCTTACACCTGCTGGTACAAGGTGTGTGAGTGTCAGCGGCCTGGAAGAGCCGGGGTTTTTACTCTCGCAGACAAACGTGGCCGCAGACAGGAGAACTTAGCTGGGAATAGTACGAGTTCACACACAGCAGAAATGAATACATGCATGGAGAAGGTTGGAAAACATCCCGAGAGTCTACGTCTAGCAGACATGAACTCTAGAAGATATGGAGAAAGTCAACGAACATGGGACTAATTTCCCATTTTCTTTGAAGAAATACAACCCCAGCTGTCAGTTTTTATCAGGCTAGCTGATTCAATGCTGTCCAGATTCTATACCCCTCTGTGTTTGAACACAAACCATGAAGACCAATGGAAAAAAACCATGGAAACAAATTATTGGTAACTTAGTTCCCCCTGCCTCCCCATCCTTCACCCAGGGAGAAGTATCCTATAGCAGAGTCGGCCATGTGTAGCCCATACAAGCCCGGTGCAGTCAGCTTTATGTGTTCACTGTGAATCACTCTCTGTGAGGAAAAGTTGAACCACATACGCACATGCATCATCACAATAGTCTATGGGGGCCAGGGAGGGCAGCTTGTGCCATCCAAAACTTCAACATTAATACCCAAGGAAATAAGTTACCTTTCACATTGATCTTCTGTCACCAGGAGTGGTGAAAGCTAGAGGGACTGCAAAGAGTTACGTTTCCCAGTCCAGGGATCATTAACCAGGGTGAGAAGACTCACAGTAACTGCTCTGTCTGTGCTGTGCTGTAGTGCACCACTGTATACCAGTGGCTAGCAGATGCAGGAAACAACAGATTTATCATTTGTACTGTGCAAGTTACAATATATTCCCATAATAAAAAGTGCAGCCCGCCGCTAGCTGTCTGTCTCCACCTCTGACCTAGACAGGAACAGGATTTACCTCAGTGGAATATTAATTTACACAGGGAACAGATACAAGTCAGGAACGATGTAATATTATGCTGGACTGTATTTATATAACCTGTTATATTTATATTTATGAGGAAACTGTATTTGTAACAAGTTGTAAATGTATTTGTAACAGGTTTGTCCCATAAATGTTATTCCCAAGGTGGCCATTTGAGCTTATGTCACACTTAGGGTGGGAAAAAGATTGTCATATAAAAATTGTCATATAAAACTAGCATTACTTCAACACGTAAGTGATGACTTCAGACAGACCTAACTTAGCTTAGCGGCTAGTTAGCTGGTAGCTATAGCTATAGTGGGAAAATATAGCTACTAAATATACTCCCTTAAAATGTGAACCTATATCCCTCCAGATTCTTGAGATCCATTTGTTTCTAATAGATGTATCAGTGGGGAATCTGCAAAAATGATAAATGTTTGTCCAATACCCACACCCTGAGTGTGACTTCAAAATGGCCACAGTGGGAATAAGTTCTATTGACAGCAGAAATCCATTTTTCAAGGGAGAAGTTGAAGAAGCTGCAACACATTATACTGTGGACAATACAATACAAAACACAATACAACATAATATCACCTAGTGAAAAAAAAAATCAATACACCTATAAAAATGTTGCTGTCTATTACACTTAAATACTTGTACAGAAAATAGACAAGGAAAGGTTTTTTTGTAAATAGGGTTTGTCCTGAAGCAAAAGCAGATGCATATTTTCCCCAGCCCATTACTTTAGCCTTGCTCTGTTGAATTAACACATTTGCATTATCCAGGCCCAGACTATACAGCCATTGATTCACTTAGAGCAGAGAGCCTGAGGCAGATTTTAAAATGCTGATCAGCTGTGTGTGTTTGAGTAAAGTTGTACAGTGGAGGGGGGGGAGGGCGGGTGTAGGGCAAGCCGGGGAGACTGAGAGGGAGTCATGGAGACGAAGAGAGAGAGACAGGGAAGGAGCGAGATTGCAGGCAAGTCAGTGGGGAGGTTTGGAGGGTGGGGGGGTGAGAAAGAGACAGAGACAAGGAGACAGCTCCCAGCAGAACTCTAAAACAACAGCGTGTCTTGCTGACGGATGATACGCGGAGGCTGGCTGGCCAGCCATGCGAACAACCCATTCCCTCCTGAACAACCCTTCACAGAATAGGATCCACATCAGCACACAGAGAGGAGAGGAGAGGAGAGGAGAGGAGAGGAGAGGAGAGAGGAGGAGAGGAGAGGAGAGGTGAGGAGAGGGGAGGAGAGGGGAGGGGAGGAGGGAGGAGGGAGGAGAGAGGAGGAGAGGAGAGGAGAGATGCACAAGTCTGGTATCAGCAAAGAGAGGAAAGGAGGAGAAGAGGAGAGGGTTGGAAGAGGAGAGAAGAGGGTATAGGAGGTATTGGTGGGAAGGGAGGAGATGACATGTAGAAGGCAGAGGAGGAGGGAGGTGAAGTGAATCAGAGGAGAGGCTAGGGAGATTTGAAAAGGGCAGTTAAGCAGACTTTCTCAATTATTCATCTGGAAATCAATACAACCGCCGCACAGCGACGACGAGATAGGTTGAAGAAAGAAAGTCAGAAGAGAGAGAGAGAGACGACGGAATCTCAAGTGGTTACTTTTTTTGTATTATTTTGTGATAAATTATTTACTTTTTGATGGTTACGACTGCAACATCTACACAGTCTTACTACACCAGTTGTCCCAGCTATACGCAGTGTTATTCAAAGAAGCAAATGTTCTAGGTCAGATTGCCCTCAGCGCTGTTTTATTGCGGATGTTTAATGGAGTTAGCTTGAGTTAGTCAAAAGACAAAACAACATGAGTGTTGTACTAAGAAATTGTTCCTACATGACCCGTTCAAGATTGTAAAAAATAACAATAAAAATACTTCCACAGAGTGAATTAACCTTCCAGAGAATACCCCCTCTCCCATGTTTAATGCCCAGCTGTGAAGTTATGTGTTTGGGATAGCTGCTGACTTGTATATAAAGATAAAAGCACATATAGGAGTGCAGGCAATGTCCTTCCTCTGCGATCAGATCAAACCATTAAACCTCCTGACTCATCAGGTCCTCCTCGCAAGCGGCACTCTTCCTCTCCAAACTTTTCCTTTGTACAGTGTGTTCGTGGCCAGCGAGTCGGGGCGCTGGCGGAGGGATAGAGGGATAGATCTCTTAAATGTCATGAAGACTGATGGTGGGTGTGTTAAAGTGTGGTGACATTACTGCCTCTACTCTCCCTCTTCCTAATTCAGGCTTGTCTGCCTTCCGCGCTGACATTTCACCGGCTGTGTTTACGTGGGACTCGCTGGCCAAAATGTCACTCCGAGATTTATAGCTGTGAACACTGACTGGTGGAGCAGAGAGAAGGTGTGGGCGACCAGGTAGAGAGAGAGAGAGAGAAAGAGAGAGAGTGAGAGAGAGAGAGAACAAATGAATTTGAGCCTTCATTGATTCTCCACTCTTTTCTTTCCTTTTTTATAACTTTTGTCTCCACTTCCTTCCCTCGCTATCAACTGTCATCTCCTCTCTACTGTGAAATTCTCTTCCCCTCTGGCTCAGCTTTTTTTTTTTTTTCCTTCCAACTGATTCTCTTCTTATATTACGGCTTTTCTATCTTCTTTTCTCTTCTCTTCTCTTCTCTCCTCTCCTCTTCTCTTCTCTACTTCCACTGTCTTCTCAACGAATAATCTTTTAAAAACTCTTATACGACTGACTTTTCACGGCCTTCATATTTTTAGGTAGGCCCCAACGAGGGTGATGAAAGTGAAGTCGTGATCACAGCATCACATCATTGTTCCAACCCAAACCCCCGTGTCACACACTCTCTGTTTCTCTTTGCGCAGTCAAATCATCCCCTTGGGGGGGAGAATCGCAAACCATATGATAGTAAAATCCAAAGCTCACAATTTACAATGCAACTTCACTTTCGCTTTACCCACCATTTTCCTCCTTGTTAAACCGCTCTTGTAACATTCCAGGTTAGCAAAATGAGATCTGAAAAAAAAAAAAAAAAAAAAAAACGGTCTGAGGGGAAAATGTGACCGAATGCATGGTGAATGAATGGTAGAAAAAGAAGAACACATAGGGGCAAAACTTTTCTCTCTTTTCACGGTTTCAATGTCATGGACGTGCACCACATAACTCTGCATGGTGATTTCCTGTGAGACCAGAAGTCACATCTCAAGGGCATCATTTTCTTTTTTTTTTTTTTCACTTTATGGGTTGCGTGAATAACGTCCTTTCTCCCCCGTGTTCCCCAGTACGCTGTGTGTGACCCACATAAAGCAGTCAAAAGGAACAACGGCCCTCGCCTATGTGCTTACTGTGTGTACACACATCATATGTCACCCAGCACTGAGTGTCATCATTGCATGGTGGGGACATCAACATCCTCCGTGGGAGCAGCTGTGCTGTATAATGTGTGGGATGCATCATTCCTCAACCACTGCACCACGCACCAACCTCAAACTACCGCAATCTCTCAGTGTGAGTAAGCGATCTGTCACAGCAGCACACCTAGCCTCACTGAAACATGCGCCACTCATTGTTTCTTTATGTTAAGAAATAAATCTGATTGAAGCCACGTGTGATTGTTTGCTTTGAATATCTTTACCATATATCTGTATATATAACATCAATATATCACTATCAGTACCAGTACAACTATCTCATGGTGCATGGTACGCTGTTCCAGTGCTTTGCTGGACACCTATTATCCTTCTCTACAGCTGCAACCACATTGTATACCGTGCTGCCTGAAACTACACTACCAGTCAAACGTTTGGACACACCTGATTGAATGTACCATGTTTTTCATTATCTTAAAGCAATTTTAATCTAAAGGCGTATGCTTAAATGCTTGAAATGTGTTTCTTAGTCAAATATAAATAGCAAAGTGATGCCTATGTATGAATTTCTTTCCTAAGCCTTTGCCGTTCCATCAAGGCAAAGGGCGGCCACTTTAAAGAATCTAGTTTTGCATAATTCCATTTGTGTTATTTCATAGTTTTGATGTCTTTACTATTATTCTAAAATGTGAAAAATAGTAAAAATATAGAAAAATGCATGTGTCCAAACCTTTAACTGGTAGTGTACAAATTAATCAGATGCTGAATGTTCATTTGATTTCTAGAGTGATATGTATAATATATTGTCTGCAGATTATACATTGTAGAGAAAATCTTGCACTGTCCTCTTGCCCTAAATGTGCGATGTGTGCCGGTATGTTAAGTGTTACTATGCTACTATGCTAGAAAAACCTAATAAGGTTTTTGGGAGTTTTTCCTTGTGTGCATTTAGGGTCTAAGGCTGGGGTGCCAGGTAGATTAGGTTATGTAGTATAGGTAGTTTGTTTTGTCTTGCTAAATCTGCTCTTGCCTACCTGTGTTTTTTTTTGCTATGTTTGTCTTACATAACATTGTTCACCATTGATTGTGTTTAGTTAGACCTAGCTAGACACACTCTCTGTAAAGTCCTCTGAGACATGCTTGTGACAAAGGGCTATATAAATAAACTTGACTTGACTACTTGTCAATACTTCGATACTGACCAACAAAGTGATTCTGATTCTGGCTCCTCAACCATGACGAGTCTATAGGTCTTTATCGGTGGTATCAAGGCTATAGGTTTTATTAATATTTTGATGCCAGCATATCTAAACTGTTACACCCCCGGTCCTTATCATATCCTCCTCTTGTTCCTGTGTTAAGCTCCGTTCCCAGCTCCTCTGGTAGTCCTCGCTCCAATGCACCACAGCCCACTGCACCCGACAGACACTTGATATCTGACATCATCCCAGACCCAGACCGTGTCCTCTTCCAGTCCTGTGAGTCTCCCTCTCTCTCTCTCCTTTTACTCCCTGCAGATCTTTTCTCCCTCCCCAGCCGGCTCCTCTTCCAGTCCTGCCTCCTCTCCTCTCATCTCCTCTCCTCTCCTCCTCTCTGCTCGGCGCTCGCAGGCCCAGCCGGTCATGATGAATGTGGAACAGGGCCCAGCCCAGGCTCCTGCCATTACCCCCTGACAATTTATTACCCTTTATCTGTAGGCACAATTAACCCAGGCCCAGGAAATAGGGACTTATCAGCCCTTCATTACCAGGACCTGCCCATGTCCCCATCCCTCTCTGTCACCTGACACACATACACACGCACACACACCTCTCTTTCTTTGTCAGTTTCAGGTTTCTCCCTCTTTGTATATGGCTCTCTGTTTCTATCTTCATTACACCTATAGACTGTCTCTCTCGGTCTCTCTTTCTCTCTCTCCTTCTCATGCGTTCTTTTGTTCTCTCTCACACACGTACTTTCTGCCTCACACACACTCTTGACTTGCTTAGAGATTTTATTTTTGCCTCGTAAGATGCTGAACACCCAGAGAGTCATTATAGAGTCTGTGCGGTGAGAGAAGCCCTCCCCCAAAAAAAAGCAATATTTAAACGCTTTATCGTCCTTGGCATTTACACACAGAAGGCACACTGATATGCTGCAAGTTGGCATTTAAACACAGCAACTACTTGGCACATGGAGAAAAAAAAGAAACGAAAAAGTTGCGATAATATAATAATAGTTATAATGGATTCAGTGCTGGTGATGAAGATAGGCCAATAACAGACACAGTTACTTTTGGCATGGCAGTTACATAATCTGTAATCTCTCTTTATTTCAATGATAGGACTAATCCTTCTACATTACCCATGCATGTCAAGGGGATATCCTCCTTGTGTGCATCCAGATACCAGACAATAGCCTACTATGTACAACATAGAGCAGGTTGCCATTCAGGCTCATTCAAGGCTAATCAGTGCCAGCCTATGAGCGATTGCCATTGGCACCCACAACTGGCAAGCTGTGACATTAGGCTGGGCTGCTGTATTGCAAAATGGAGGATTGGTATAAAAGCCACAGTCAATCAGGTACAAGGCTAGCCAGCTCTCCTGCAGTCAGGGCCCCAGCCAGTCTTCGCTGCGAGCCGGTGGAAGGACCCGGTCTCTCCAGCCATATAAACTGCTGCTTGTAAATATTATATAAGAGTATGAAGTTGACTAATGAATGCAGGCCCTGTCCAGTTTGCCAGGAGCCAGAGGATGATGACAGCCAGGCTTAACACTATGGACATTTAGGAGAGCTGTTACGTGTGTGTGTGTGTGTGTGTGTGTGTGTGTGTGTGTGTGTGTGTGTGTGTGTGTGTGTGTGTGTGGGAGGTGTTGTGTGTTCTTCATTTGCAGCCTTACAGGCTTATAAAGAGAGCAAGAGTAAATTCATACGTTACATAAAGCAGATATGGAGGATGATTTATAAAATTCATCCACCCTTTGCTCTCTGTCCCTCTCTCTCTCTCTGTGTGTGGCTTGTGTATGTCCTCATACATTAGAAGGGCGTTTCTATATGTCAGTGTTTGTATGTTTGCATGTTTGTGTGCCTATGGACTGTATAGGCTTGTGCCTGTGTATTTATGTGTGCCCAAGCCACTATGTAAGCCACATACTGTATCTATATCCACTTTGACAATGATAACTTCCCCGTTTAGCTGGTGGTGGGCTGATTGAAAAGCCTGGTATCCTCGGTCCATGTGGGAGCTGACTATGGAGACACAGAGTCGCTAGAAGCAAAGGAGAATCAGAAAAGCTAAGACTCCTGCTGCTAACTGATAACGAAATAAACAAATAGTCCCAGTCATGCAACCCCCACACCAGCTCGTTCCTTCCTCTCTGCATCTTACATTCGGCTGCATGCCGTTAACAGAATGAAAAAAATCGGAAGATACATATTTAAAAAATGTATACATAAAGGATAAATTAGTATAACACAGCCAATCCATGCATTGATGTACACCCAAACATGACATGCCTACACATGCTAACATATCCACCTGTAGCCTCCGCAGCTCAATACTAATTGACCAGATTGACTGCCGTGAACAAACCTCTTCCATAAAAATTGAATTACGGCTTGTACCGTCTCCTTTTGTCGTCTGCTCTCTGTAGGCTGCAGACAGAGACAGACGGTGATATAAGACAGCAGGCAGTCAGTCAGCTTGGTAGCATAAAAGGATGAATTCAGCAAGGAGCACATTGAGCCCCAGTAGGACCTGGAGTAGCAGCTTGTTAGTCTAGCAGAGATCTTTCCTTAAATACGTAGTTTGCAAGATGTAAGCTCAGAAAAATATCTAACATGTCATCATGAATCGAGCAGGATCAATAAATGAAACTCCTCCATGAAAACCCCTCCATAATAGAATACTGCTCTTCCCATCCACAGCGTCTTGAAAATCTGGTGTCTAGACAAACAGGAGAAAAGGATCTTAAAGCTCATAATTCCTCCTCCCAGAGGCGCATCACTGAAACTGTAGCAACTTGTGTGTAACTTGGTTGTCTGGCCAGAAGGAGAGGTAGCTAGCAACAAGGCATGCTAGAGGCAACGTGCCCAAACAAACGTCCATTGGCAGGCAGTGCCTTCTTTAAAAGTTACAAACTGCATCTTTAAGCAAAGATTAGCTCAAGGATTACAGGGCTGGATGCTTTTAGCTCCTTGAGAGTGCCCGATCTCTATCCTCAGAGAGTTATCCTCCCTCCCTTTTCCCTCATCCTCTATACTCATTAAATAGAATGGAGATGTGCGATAGAGCAGGAGAGAGAGAGAGAGAGAGAGCAAGAGAGAGAGAGAGAGAGAGAAAGAGAAATAGAGAGAGAGAATTAGATTCTCTGACACCCCGCTAATTGAGCGATCTCCTTTGTGCCCGGCCCAGCCTGCCAAGTTTTAATTAGCAACTAATCAAATCAATATGGAGCCTGCCAAGCGAAGAGGAAGGCACCTAGATCGCAGGACGCCTGCCTGGATCACAGCTGCCTCTGACCTTTGCACCTGGAGGTAGTTTTCCAAGGCTATAAACGATGAGGGCCAGTGGCACTAATGGTGGGTAGTTCTCTTTGCGAGAGGAGAAGGATGGAGTGATTCCAGGAGAGGCTGGCTCTCTTTAATGGTAATGATATTTGGCATTACCCAACTGTCTTTATAGTAAAGGAATTGAATGGAGGGATAAAACTGTGAGCTGATGCTCAAAATGAAATGGTTTCTTATAAAAGGTACAAAATGGCCATTTGCATGAGAGGAGAAGATAGAAGCCGAGTGTTTCAGATATTACTGATTTTTGGATAGCAATGATGTGCACCCAATCACTTTCACGAGCATAAATGCCAAGGGCATTTTTATATGAATGAGACATCCATGGAGAGGATGTAAAGAGGCACATCTGCTGTGCATGCACACACACATACACACACACTTTTGCGAATAGATAAATCAAGGGCATTTTTAGATGCACTGATGCTGCATGCCTACATACACACCTTCCACCTTCCATCAGACACATCTTTTCACAGTCTCTGCTACACATCTGCCCTTCAACCAACCCTAGAAACGTGTTAATTACAGAGAGATCTGATGTGATGTGGTGTGCCATCTTCAGAGACATCCATAAGTTGGAGACAAGAGGCAGAGGCACTTCTGCCGTAGGAAGCTGTCAACACACCCTGACCTCCCCTGGAGGCGTCCAGCTGGGTCTGACGTCTTCTGCAGCCTGGGGCCCCTGGCTCCTACAGCTGCTACCTCTCTCTCTCTCTCTCTCTCTCTCACACACACACACACACACACACACACACACAAACACAAACACATACACACACACACACTTACATACACACAATACAGAAACACTAATATCCTTTCAATTGCGCTCACACGCACGCACGCATGCTCACACGTCTTGGCACATGGGCCCTCAGACCACTGATGTTCTTCACTCTCACCAGGAACAAAGTCAAAGCAATCATCGACTTTATTGCCCTCCAACATTTATGTGCTGCTTTTGCCCGTGAAGGCAGAATGATGTAATTGTGAACTGACGTCATTTTACAAAGGGCGCTGCCTTGTCAAGTCTTTGGTGTTGAGAGGGCATCGACCGCAGTTCAGAAGACACATTACCCAAGCATCCTAAATGCAAAATCGTATCTCAAACAGACTCAACGGAAGTAGTCTGGCCAAGCAGTTAGAGAAACTGACCCCCAACCCAGGTTCAATTCCCACAATGGCCAACGAGTATCCATCAACAGCCATGTCAACTGTCAAAGTGTCCTTGAGCAAGACACCAAGCTCATACCTGTAGCCTCTGTACGTCTCTCTGGATAAAAGCATCAGCTAAATGATTGAATGATTAGTTTTGCCATTTCAGAAGACACTACTAATACAGCGACAAGTGTGACTACAGCAGGATTTCCTAAAGTAGAGATAAGGTAGTATGGCAAAGTTAAGACAGGATACCAAGGTGGAATTAGGCTTTGCCTCTGTAGTGGCAAAATGGCATTTGTCTTATCTTGGACATTTGAGATAAGATTGGATGGACAGTAAGGATTTTATTCTATATTGGCCCTGGAACCCCAAATTACTTTTAGGAATGTTGAAACTATTAACACAAACTTATATTTGGTCCTTGTTGGTTGCACAAGTTTGTGTTTTATTTGGATAGATATTTTTGTAAACTTTGTAAAGTACATGCTTATCTTAGTGCATAATTTTTTTTTTTTAGATACAGGGAATAAACAAGCTTAAAGAGGATGATTCACCACCTGTGAATAATAAATCCTGAGTTGGATTTCGGCAGATGGAAGCCTGCGGCATAGAAAATGTCTATATGTATATGATAAGTATATGATGCCAGGAGAAGCTCGGGACATGCAGGGAACTGAAACCTGAAACCTCATCCACATCTGTTTTTACATCACAAATAATTATCTCCTGAGGATCCAGTAGTATAGTTTTATGAGTGGAGATTAAACTAGTTGATGATGCGATGTCTCTCTCTCTCTCTCACACACACACACACACAAACACATACACACAACACAATGCATTGATATGATCTGATGCAATGCGATTTGATGTGATGCGACGGGATTTGATGCAATTTGATACGATGCAATAAGATGCGATGCGATACGATACGATACAAAGCGATACAGTGTGATGCGATCTGGTGCTGTGCAATATGATGTGATGTGCTGTGCGATAGGTTAATTGTACATGTTGTACCTTGAATAAAAAGACATTGTACTTATTGCTCATTAATTATTGAAGCCCAGAACAGTAAGCACTTCTCAACCTTTAATTTACTGTGGAGCATACATCATCCACATAAAAGGCCAGAACGCGCTGTAATGCTCAAGGTGATCTATAGCGGACAAATGAGAGACTTAATTTATAGAGGCAGTCTCTTGCTGGCACCTCTTGGCCTCCCTGTTATTGTATGTGCATTAACAGCTTTTGTTCATTGTCTGTTAATTAATTGTTGTTTAACGTGCAGCAGGGGGGTGGGGGGGGGGTGACGTGTTCCTGGACGACCCGGGCGGTGTCGACACGGCAGCAGGAGTGGGATCCCCAGTGAACCACCTAAGATGGGACCCGGAGGAGTACGATGCCCTTGAGGACAGCCAGGGACTGCGGGCCAGGATGGATGGCTGCATTCACAGCCATAAATTCACCGCTTCCTAACTATCTCATTCATCATATGCACACCGGGCTCCTCCACACGCATACACACCTCCCATCCACCACTCCTACCTCCCTGGTTCGCCCTAGTAAATAAGGCATACAGACAGAGATAGGGCAGAGAGTGAAAAACATGAGATAAGTGTATCAGTGAAATGACCATATGACAATGCGGAGCCCTCTATTTCACCTTGGAATGTATGAATGCGTTCTTGTTGGGGGAGACAAACATCCGCCTCCTCTCTCTCTCTCTCTCTACAATAGATACATTTTCATATCTTTTCTCAGCTGGTCACCATTTATTCTAGAATTTCCTCAGGACTTTGTAGATAGGGGCGTCCGCCTGAGCTGTATTGGGTGGTGGAATAAATCATATGGTCGGTAGTAGTAGACCAATGCAGAATATGATCTCATCCCACGCCTGTACAGTAGCGTAAATACAAGAAGTGTTTGGTTGGTCCATGTAGCCCCTGCCTGAGAACTTGTAACCTTGTAAAATCAAAATATCCAATCAGTCTTTTTGAATACGAACAGAAGGATTATTCATTGGGGATTTGTGTCTTTGTTGTTTCTTTCAGAAGTTGCCAATGCAAAGGTTTTTTGTCTGAATCGTACCTTTCTTCCCCCCTCCTGTCTTCACCGTGACTGCAAATTTATGGCGACACAAGATAGCATTGAGCGAAGTTAAAAGAATCGCTCTTTTTTTTTCCACATTTAGAGACAAGGAAGCCTGACTGAGCTCCATCGATTGTTGAAATAATTCAAGGAAAGATCCTAGAGTCAGAAGTAGAACATTTGGTTTGCCAAACAGAGGACGCAGGTTTGAATCTTGACTTTAAAAACACATTTCATGTATATACTGATAAGCCAGTGGAGAATTGCCTGGATTCACATTTCCACATCCACATTCACTTTTCAAACTGTCTTTGTTTTTCTCCCTCATTTCACACTGACCCGCTAATTGATTTATGGAGGCAGAAGACAATGTGGAGCCGAATAAAAAGAAATTTCTCTCTTTTGACTGAATTCACATTTCATACTTTTACTGCTAGTCCAATATTAATTCTGTTATCTCTGAATCAATCATAATTAGTCTTGCAGCCTGCCAGCCAGCCTGCCAGCCAGCCTGGCTTGAATGCAGTATGAGGACCAGAGCTGGAGGACGAATAGATGAGAGGAATAATCACACATATCTCTACTGCCCCCAAGTGTTCACTGGGGGAACTTCTATGATGGTACAGCGGAGCAGTAAAAGAGCTGGCATTCCACCTTGCTGACACCATTATGTACAACTTAAGATGGGGGGAAAACTGATGCCATAGCAACCAGTTAATAAGTTTTCAGAATCCAATAGTCATGTTTTATGTTTCCTATGGTAATGGATATCAAGTTTGTGGAAGGAACTCAGTGTCAACCATAAAATGTGTGTTTCTGAACTATCTCTGCTTTCATCCTGCTATTGGATGGTTTGCATAGTAGGAAGTGAGCTGATGTCACTATTCTAATTTTCTAGGCCCGGGTCACATGTACAATCTTTTGGGGAAATGGAGACAGGCAATTTTGTCAACAGAAATGAAAGGGATTGGCAAGTGGGACAAAATCAACATGCACAGCACAGTGGGCTTTGACCTATTTCAGCACTGGAAAGAGGCATAGCAAAATATCTTCTAAATACACGGCACTTGTTGGGTCCAACTTGGAATTAAGTGTCACTTGCAGGCACTAAAGCAAGATATTCAGCTCACATTGATTATACATGGGCGGCATTTTGAGGCAATGTAGATGGATATTCCTACTATCAACCAAAACCAACAGTATTATTTCAAGATATTATAATGATCTCATTTATTTTAGTCTGCAGACACAATCACTGTTATTTTGTTGTATTAAGATGAGGAGCAACTTTAAACTTGAATTTCCCCACTAGTTTGTCATTTTTGCTTCCCTCTTACTGCTGCCTTTTGTGTTTTACTTAGCTTCTCTGAAATCGAAAATACAAAATAAGTAGGCTTGCCAGCATGTTTTCATGTATACTGTAATTACAATATTTTCAGTCTCACACGTTCAACAAAGGCATGACCAAGTTTCTCTCTCTCACTCACTCACTCACTCACTCTCGCTCTCTCTCCCTCAAAACAGGCCAGATAGCAGACTTTTTGTTTCTGTATTAATGTATTCTATTTGTTTTGAGAACTGCACATCTCTCCTTCCCCTCCATGGTAGTGCTTTGAGCCCTTCAGGGACATGTCAGAAATCCAGCTGACATATGGTGAAGACTGGAGAAACATGGGTGCTGGTTGCTGGGTGCCAGGCCCTGCCCCCTGTTCCCCAGATGTAGGGTGGCATTGTCTTCAAACGGACTCTGACACACAGGGGGATTTGTGAGGAATCAGGGGCGCTTTTCATCATGTGTCCAACTCCGAGCTTTATCCTCCTCAAGCCATGTTCAGGTTCAGTTTGGAAAGGACCTTAGCATGATTTTTGTTGATTTTAGTGTTGACCTTCATTGTTCCAGAGGGACTCTTAGTGCTACATAGGGTTTATCGGGGATTGACCCTGCCCTTTTGTCCTAGGTGTCCTTTTCAGATTGAAACACAGAGATAGAGATAGAGCATTGTGAACACTGATCACCTGATGAGTGATAAGCTAAATGGGGCCTATAACCAGTCTGAAGCGCATTTATACCACTGTATTTTCACTATATGTAGGCTATCCAAATCTGGTGCACATGCCTTACCGCGCTTCAGCAGTTTACATTAATCAGCAGTGAGCATGAATGTTTTCATCCTCTCCATAAAATCATTAGATACTCGCCTTCTTCTCTTATACAGTCTGTGCAGATAAAATGTCTGGGGTTCCTTCTGAGGAAAAAATGGCCAAAATTGTGAGATGTCAAACTGCATTGAAAAGCAACTATTAAGGCCTGGAAACACAATTTTACACCTCGGCCTCCATCTATTTCACTTGTCTAATTTTTTAGGTTAAAAAGAGTGCATTTACTCTTATTGGGTGGAAATTTACTGTGAAAAGTTACTGAATACCAACACTACTGAGTGACATAATCTAGAAATACTAATATTGGTTGCTTTCTTATCTTGTGTGGAAATTTTTTTTCTTAAATTTCTCAAAAAATGGAAATGGAAACTCTTTCTTTCGAAATTACTCTGGCAGGCTCCTGTTTGATATTTCAAAGTTGTTCAATTTCATATTGCATTTCATTTTATACCTGTAATTTTTAAATTGGATTACATATTAATCTCAGTGAGAGGTCAGACATGGAAGTATATTGCATTTTCTCCCTTTAAAAGGTATGCACCTGTCACTGTACAAAACTCACCAGAAATTAGTTTTTAAAAGCTGATTTTCAAATGTCTCCCTGGGGAGCCTCATGCCCGTGTAGCCTTCTGGCATTTCTGGGAAAGAGCTCTTTTAAAGATTATTTTAATGGCATTTCTGCTTTATAAGACAGTTGAAATGTGACATAAAAGTTGGGAGACAGGATGTAACAAGCAAGAAAGATGTTGCATTTATATGGTGGACACCTTACCCAGTCTGCGTATGCCGCTGTAGTGCTGTGACACTTTGGAGCATCCCTCCCCTGCTTAAAAAAGTAAAACAAGTTGCTTACAACTTTGTTTAGAGGAAGCTATTTGAACAATAGCTTCCTACCTTGCAGCCAAGACAGCTGACCCCAGATTATTTCATGTCAAAAGACTCACTGCTAAGAGAACGTTTAAGTCCTAGTCCTCCAGCTTGCCTGTTGTCTTTGAGCTTGGTATCCTGGCTGGTATCCCTAAGCTTTAAAACACCGCAGCAGCACAAGAGTTGGTTTTCTCTTTACAAGGCAGCGCTTAAGTGCTGTGAACCCATGAGGGAGGTAGACAGTCTCTGTGCACTTAGCCCACACAGAGCATTTGGCCAGAGCTGTTGCATTAGCAGGCTGTTACCTTTCCTCTTTAGAGTCTAATGTGAGGTCAGGAGCCGGAGTCCAGAGTGGTTGGGGACAAGACAAAGTACACAGAAGACCCTAGAGGAGGTCACACTGCTGAGAGGATTGCAGCCAGGCTTTTTACAAGTTGGTAACCATGTAGCAAAGATGTGGCAGCTTTTAATAGCCACCGGGGGCAGAGCTACAACACGGAGGATGTACCTATTTGAGGTGGGAGCACATACAGTATCATGCATACTGCAGGTAGGCTATGGTGTTTATAGATGCAGCCCTCTCAGATGTGCCATGTCACAAAATCCAACTGCTTGGACTACTAAACAGCATTTTTTATGGTTTCTTCTCAGCAGACACCCACATAATTCTCAGATTCCCCTAATTTCATCAGCTGCCTGTTGGTAGGTTGTTGTTCACCAGAGGGAACAAATGATTTTTTTGTATTTTTTGTTTTTTTTTATTGGAAACACAATTGCTTTTCATTTTTTAATGCGACACTGTTTTCCTGTTTATTTTCTGGTCCTCACATCCCCAAAGGGGCAGTCATTACACTCAGACATTTAACTTCCTATTCCAAAAAGTTGTTCCTACTAATAGGTTCTCATTCATTCTTTCCAAATCTGAGGTGATGACTGATGACTGTGGTGGCACTTTCTCCTTTGCTGCTCATACCCACCCAGCCAGTCCAATCCCTGGCTAAAAATGTGAACCAGAAACATCGCTCTATATAAGGTTTCCATCTCTGGTAAAGGGGAATGAGCATGGGTATATTTTCCCCCATTTTAACACCACTTCATCTCAGAAATATCCAAAGTGGAAATAGTACATTTCCTTTAAATAGCTAATGTGCATCTCTAAAACATCTAAAATATAACCCTAAGAGTTTTACATATGCTACTTTAGCACCAAGTCTAACCATACGGGCATATCAAAATCCATAGAAACAGGCTGTTGACAATTACACCTAATGTTTGTACCTATTGTTCTTCTGAGTCAGACCAAAGAACAGCTCCATTGGTGTTGAGGTGGTCCAAACAGTGGCGCTTGTAACAAAGTTGGGCACTGAGGAGCTTGTGTTTAACCTCATCTCATTTAAGTCTCAACTGTACTTCTTACATAGCAGGTTAATACTTTCATTGAATAGAAATCAAGAAACACTTGGTCCCAAGATGGTGATGCACACATCATTTTACAGCTCCGTCAAAGGTTATTCCATGACTGCAAGCAAAGAAATCACTATATATTGAGCTGTTAAGCAGCTTTCCTTTTAAGAGGAGCTAAGTAGTCACCAGGGAGCAGACATCAAAAAGAAGCTCAATGCTACCTACTAAAAGTAGGCTAAAAATGAAAAATATGTTCAAGACTTTAGTAAGGCAATGCCTTAATATCCATGCATTAAAAAATGAAACAAAACATGTAATTCATTAAGCCTAGGCAGTGCTTCGCCGTTTGTGTGGTCTGACTTTCTGGACTGATATTATTCTACTGAAAATGAATAGATTGAGAAATGGTATACTATGGTATAGTGTGAATATACCCATCACATCCTTGTGACCAACATAGTCTTCCTAGTAACAACTACTTTTAAGTGTTAAAAGGACAGAAAGTGCTGTTGCTTGGGTCAAGATTGTAAAGACAAGCTCTTCAGGAAACTGGTATATCCGACAGAACAAAAACCAAAAAATACTAGCAACTAGCATTTTCTCCAGAGCTTTTTGTGTTTAATATTTAACCATTGAATAGAACTGCAGCCTTTAAAAAAAACAGTCTCAAAAAGACATTTCTCACTATGAAATAAGTCAACAGCACACTACAAGCTTTCCCGTGGTTGTTTTTTTTATTTGCACAGTTCTTTACATTTTAGAAAAAGAATCCAAGGATTTTGCCTCCTGTGTGTTTCCGTCTGGCCTCTTCATGGTCCATGATGCCAGCTGAGGTGGTCAGCACAATGTAACTGCAGAGACAAAACACAAGGTATGATACACCTCAGCTGAATCCATGTCATATATGGACAGAAGCAGTTTAAGTGGGGTATTTAAATCTCAACATCCTTCACTCAGATCACAAATCCACTAACTGAAACTGGTACAAACAAGTATGTCACTTTCTCAATGTAAAGAAGAAATTCCACCATCTATTAGGCAACCAACTGAAACAAACCCACGCTTCAACTGCAGCAGAAATAAGCAGGGAAATAACCCACAATTAATTATGATTCTAAATGTTTGTTTCAACTTCAGATACTGTAATGTGTCAACCACAAAAAGTATACTAAATTGATTTCTATATTTTCTACCAGAAAATTATCATTTATGGAATCAGACAATATTTCATAAACAAATGTTTGTGAAATAATTATCTGCAGTCTCATCTTGTTCCAATAATTAATCAGCCTGAAATGGAAAAATTACAAAATAAACGTTCTGTGCCTATGAGCAGCTTTCAGATGGTACATTGCATGACTTTCCATCTCCTCTGCGTCTGATGTACAACTTGGGCAAGGAATAGAAACCTTCAAGTCTCAAATCGGACCAACTAATTAGTGATATATTAATGCAATGAAAAAAGTCTTGACATTGCATTTAGAATGAGTTAATGGGTTTGATACTGCTAATTCCCAATGGCCTTTCAAATTGTAGACTCACAGTATCAGGAAATATTTCACATGAAATTACAAAAACATTTGTCCATCAGTAAGATACAACAAATCAGCATACATTATCCTCCTAACGTGCTTGAACAGTAAATTTCCATATGAATACAATGAAAAAGTGCAGTCTGATATACAACATTACCACAAACTGCAGCACAGATTACATGTGGATATGCAAGTTGTTTCAGAAGCTACACATGCAAAACTATTACAACTCTAGCTTGTAGTGGACTAAAATGTATGCAGGCATTCCACAAAGCAGAAATCACACCTGGATTACCTTGTATGGGCTTGTAACAGGAAAAAGCCACATTGTAATCACCTCAAATTTTACCATCAAGTTCCTCTGATTAAACCGCATCCCATTTAAAAAAGGAATGGGCATTTTTTCCCCCCAGTTTTCAATTATGGGGCTTGATTGCTTCAATATTTTACAACCTCCATTTCATACTGACACAGTTAATCGGCTGTGTAGCTGCACCCCATTTCAACTGCTAAGAAGGAACGGACGTGGAACACGAGGGGCGACAGTCCGGTCGGCAGATTAAGACAAACACCTTATACTCTACATTTTGAGCTCCAGACCAGCTCATGACCTCTGCTGCATGTCAATCCTTTGTCTCTGCTATATTCTGTCTCATAAAGCACAAACGCCAAGTAAAAAATGCAAAGTGTAGAGTGCAACTGAGGTCAAAATAGGGCTATTTAAGACTGCATGTGGCCGTCTATATCCATAAGCAGAAAATAGTCTTGGGAAGCAGCAATAGATAGATCTCACTCTGTTGTTGCACAATTAGTGGAGAATTAAGCAAAAAGTTCAAGCCTCTTACAATAAAGCAGGTATTGCTTATGTAAGCAATGCATGAAAAGACATGTTTTGATAACCATCACGGATGGGCAGTTAAAATGTTTTTCTCCCCATAGATCAAATAGCGGCATGAATTGTACGGTCAAAATTTACGCTTTTTTTAAAACCGATTCAACCGTGGGCCTCATTGGCAGCTACTCCGTTTGAATGACCGGTACAGCTCAGTTTCTACCCCACTGACCCCCGCCCCATCCACTACTGATCAAAATCATTAGCACTAACTATTTTAATCAAGGGACCATCAAGCTGTGTATTTTAGGCAGAGCTATGATTTTTATTTAACTAAAATCAAATAACTTTGCCAGTTAATGTGCACTGTCTATTCTAAAAAAAATATATACGGATGTTGCAAGTTGATTTCAACATCCATTTTGGGTAATCCAAATACTCAAACATGCCCAATAACCATGAATCTCCAGGCGAACAACCAAATAAACCTAATTCCCTCGTGTCACCCATGCTGGAGGGCCGGGCAAAAGCCAGCATCAATAAAGCAGACAAGTTAAGCAAGCCATCAGGTCCCTGCAGTACCTCACTGTTCAAGAGCAAGACTGCAATACCATTACAATTCTAAAGTCAGCAACAAATCACTAAACTGTTACTCCCAGTTTGTTCTTAACTACATCCCTGCTCTACAGCCATCCCTTGCACGGAGCTACCACAGTCGGCTCCCGACTCTCCCTCAAAGCTGTAAACTAGAGACTCTGCGGATGTGACTCTCACCCGAACTGTCTTGAGGGCAGCAGGTTGTTCTGCCACTTCTCCAGGTCTTTGAGCTGGAGGTCAAAACGTGGACTGATCACGCCACACTGAAAGACAAAGAAAAACACGGGATTACACTCCACATTCAGAAACAAGAAAGCCTGCAGTGGCTACAGCTTGTATATTGTAAGCAACTGTAATGGCGGTTTCCCCTCAGCTACAAGTAAATTTTCAATTCCCTCCAAGTGTTAAGAACCTATGTGTGCATTTACCTAAAACTCTCCAAGCAGCTGTACTCTGAAAACATTCCAATAAAACAACTCCAAACAAAAACGTAAATGCAACACGTCTCCTGTAAAACGTCATGTTGCCATCTTGCCTCTCATCACGATGGTGACCACAGGCATTGAGCTCAAGTTAGGAATTGTTTAATGGAATACTTTTGGAGGACAGCATCTCATAAAATAAATGCATTTAAGTGGTAACGCTTGGAAGGGACTCAACTTTATTGACCTGAGGGGGTTGCTGTTACAACTGGTAGAGCTTTCATGAAATTAGATTATTGAAGTTACACATGCAGACCCCATAACTAGCTGAAACATGGTTAGCATTACTGAGGCATATTTAAAATTGCCTCAGGGTTAACTCACTGTCCCCAACACTTCCACACACCATTTGCTCTTTTCACTTTACCTTGTTCAGCCTGCCTGTGAGATTGACGACGATTTTCCCGGCTCTATGATCGTCAATGATCTCAAACTCACCAATGTAACCTGGAGGAGTTAAAGCACAAAGTTTAAGAACCAAAACTCAAGTATGACACTCAACAGCAATATCAGATTCAGTTTTCTTTTAACTGTTGAGCTTGATATCTTAATCAGGTTTAGCATTATTGCCCCTTAGGGAACCTTTACATCCAGGGCCTGACATGTCCATGATTTGAACAGCTACACATTCTTGCACAACCTGCATCCCTTTCAGCTGATGGAGCAGCAAATCCCTTGACTCAACCCAAAGGCTGTTTGAGTATTTAAACTTGTTGTGTGTAGAGATGCCAGCCCGCCACTCAATCACACAAACCCGTAGAGAAACAGTCACTCACCGTGCTTCATCATGACGGTCAGGAAGCGCACAATAACCTTAGAGCACGGCCTGATGAGGACCTGGCGTTTCCCACGCTTCTCAGCGTTGTTGATGCTTTTAAGCGCATCCGCGAGAACGTTCATGCGCACCATGATGCCTGGAGAGCAAAAGAGAAAGAAAGAAAAATAAAGTGTTAATTTAGAGGTGGTCGAGCTTGTAGGAAAAGTCCCAGTAGCCTCCTGGATGGGAAACAATGATGGTAGATGAACATCTGCCCCGTTAGCAAACCCCAGCTAGCATCACCGAAGACACGAAACGTCGACTTATCAGAACCGCTTATTAACAATTAAACAACCTGTTAGATTAACACGTAATGCTAATTTGTATGTAAGAGTGGGAACATTTGTTTCCCCACATAACACCCGTAGCATCCCAGCAGAGCATGGCCCTTCACCAGCAGACAGACAGTCGAGCTAAAGTTACCTGGCTAACGTCGGCTACGTTTGATAAGCAAAGGAACTGATGGACATTTACACAAACTGTGACCTATAATGTGTCGATAGTCTGCAAAATATGCATCACATGAACATGAACAGGAGGCTTCGTGGGTTTACTCATTTCAGTTGGACAGACACTTACTTTAGCGCAAAGCTAACAGTTAACGAGGCGCCTTGATCGCACTAACTCCCAAGGCCAGGGAGACCGGGACGTGAAATTTGGACCCGAAATATGATCAAATCGTTTTCATGATCGAGCCGATAATCATCCCGTGTCATTACTATATAGTTGTGCTTTAACATGATCACATAAATGGCAAAATTAACATTTAGATGCTTTAGATACTGAAAAGATTGAAGATGACAGTCGAAGAGGAGACCTTACCGGTTCTGCAATATGGCGGAAAGAGGAAGTAGAAAAATTTTGCAATGCAATATGGGAAAAAAAGCAAGATCTTTCAAAACGAGATCACCAACACACCACGAAATTTCAGTCTTTCTCCTCTTTGATAGTGCGGTCTTGTTTTGTTGTTTTTTTTTTATAATAATTTTTATTAAGCAACACACAGCATATATGAGTAGTATACAGCAATAGTATACAGTATGCTCATAATAAACAAAAAGAACATGAGAGAGTGGGTGGAGATTTATACAAACACTGAAAGTATGACAAGGATCCAAAGTTCTTAGAGCTTTCAAATTAGATGAACATTTTATGGTTTTAATATAGGCTTGTTCGGATTCCTGTATGAACACAGAGAAAAGAGGTTTCCTTTTAGAAAACATGCATTTGTGGATATGAAATTCAGCCAGTGGAATTATCAAATTGATCATATAAAATTGTTTAGATTTTTGATTTGTTGTAGAAAACAGAACAAAGTTACAATAAATATTTTCTATGAATGCCTTCTGTCCGAGCTGTGCTAATGTTTCTGTGTAGGCTACAGGGAGAGCCTACACATAGCCTATTGCAGGTTTGCCAGCTAAATATTGGTAACTTAATGTGGTTTATAAAGTGCAGTGAGTTGGACTCATAGGATCTTCTGGTTTTTGTTGTTAACACTTATGAGGATTTTCACATAGCCTATGTTCAACTAGGAAGCTATTCATTTTATCTTCAAAAATCTTTGTTTTGCCATCGGGTGTCTCGTTAAACAGATAAAATCTTTAGTAAAAAAAAAAAAAAAAAAAAAACTTGTTAAATTCACAGCAGCGCCACCCAGAGGTGAGGATGGAAGAAGGGCTCTGATGACATCATGGTCTGATACAGCTGGGTGTCAGTGCGTTCAGCTGTAAGGTTTAGGTGGATTTGATGGAAAGCAAAAGCAAAAATTTTAGGCCTATATTTTTCAGTGTGCACACATATTTTACAATTACCAATTATATTTCAGGCATCTATTTAATGTCCTTTTCTAGAGCGACTTATACTGAATGCACCAGAAGAAGAATTTTAAATTCATAGATGGTCAACATTACAAGCAACCATTAGAGAGCAATGCAAGGTTCAAAGCCACAAAAAGTAGATTGTTTTTGTTGTTAATACACAACACATTTTCAGTGCAAGAGGAGGAGAAAGATATAGGAGTGGCCAGGATGATGTATATCTGTGATGTGATAGGGGATATGTTGATATGTTGTCTTTTTTTTTTTTCAAGAAATGAGTTGTCAGGTTATAATGTAGTCTAATATTAGTTTTATTCTCTAAAAGGGAATCTTCTGGGCTCTCCTGGTGGCTCAGCTTCAAGGCGTCTGCCATGTAAATGCAATGGATCTTTCTTTCTCGCTTGTTACATCCCCTCTCTCCCAATTTTTCTGACTCTTCTCACTGTGAACTGTCTTATAAAGCAGAAATGCCATTAAAATAATCTTTAAAAGAGCACTTCCCCAGAAATGCTCCACCGGCATGAGGCAAATTTTTGAAAATTTCTGGTGAGTTTTGTACAGTGCATGTACTCTTTCAAGGGAGAAAATACAAAATAGGCCCACTTGCTTTTCTGACCTCTCACTGAGATTAATATGTAATTCAATCTAAAAAAAAAAAAAATTACAGGTATAAAATTAAATGCAATATGAAATTGAACAACTTTGAAATATCAAACAGGAGCCTGCCAGAGAATTTTCCTGGTTTAGCAAGAGAGTTTCCATTTCCATTTTACAGAAACTAAGAAAAAATGTTTCCACACAAGATAAGGAAGCACTTAACCACTATTAGTATTTCTACATTATGTCACTCAGTAGTGTTGGTATTACTGAAATGTCTCACTCACTCATACGAGTAAATACACTCTTTTTGCCCTTAATGGTATAAAAAATTAGACAAGAGAAATAGGTTGAGGTGTAAAATTGTGTTTCCAGGCCCTATTAGTTGCTTCTCAATGCAGTTTGGAATCTCTCACAATTTTGGCCATTTTCTCCTCTGAAGGATCCCCAGACATTTTATCTGCACTATCTGCACAGATTGAGTAATGAAGGTGAGTGTGTAATGATTTTATGAGGAGGATGAAAGCATTCATGTGGCTGTAAATGCTGACTACTGACTAATGTAAGCTGTTGATGAGAAGTAAGGCATGTGTGCACCAGGTTTGAATTGCTTACATGTACTACTAATACTGTGATATAAAAGGCCTTCAGGGTGGTTATAAGCCCCTTTTAGCTTATCGCTCCTCAGGTGATCTCTCAAACAGGAAGGGGCATGCCACCCCCTCTCCCCCCCTCCCCCCCTCCCCCCACCTTGGCAGCCCAGCCAGGAGAGAGTGCTGGTAGTCCAGATGGGATATGACTAGACCTTGGACAAGGAGCTGAGCTGAATCTCTGGTGAGGACGGGTCTGACTTGGCAGATGTTTTATAGGGCAAAACCCACAGGATTGTGTCTGTGATGTGGCCCTCCCATGACAGTTGGTTCAATAGGATCACACCAAGATTGTTGGCAGTCTGAACAGGAGTCTCAGTGGTGTTGTGAAGGAGGCTTTGCACATTTGCCAGGATGGAAAATATACAGGCTTGGCAATTTACTTTGTAAAATGCAATTTCTCATTGCACCCACTCATATATAGGCTATGATTGTGACATATAAAAGTTGTCAAGAGTATGAACGAAGTGAGTCGGTTAACACAGTGGGAACAGAAGTTAGTCAAACTCAGCACACACAGTTCACATTGCTTGGGCCATTTCAAATGTTTATTCCCTGTTTCAACATGTGCAACAACTCAGTCTGACACTAATTGCCAGTATAGGTACAGTTCTTGTCAAATTCTTACCGGTTGACATGGTAAACACACTAACTGGGGGAAAATACAAATGCACTAATATAACACTATAATAAAAAAGCACGATTTTTAAATGTTGACAAAAACCAAGAACTTCAATACATACTCTGTATTATGTCTTTGCATGTCATCACATATAGATCATCCACACAGCTGAGCGGTGATAACCACAGCGTTTTTTAAAGAGGACATTTCACTTGTCAAAAAGGTAAATTGGAACTGTGAGTATAGATTACACACTACACATGAAAACAAATCATCTGTTGTAGTATTCCTGTGACTATCTCCTGATGGCCTACACTGAAGAATATCAATAACTAGTCACCCTTTTGTCTTACATGCACAAAAAAAATATATATATATATGTATTCTAAAGTCAGAGGAGCATCAAGAACTAGAAACTAAGTCACAAAAATCACAATGTGTGTCTTTGGAACTGTGTGTGCAAAAAATGAGTTTGTTTATGTGATTGTATATTTGTATGTTTGTGTGTTTGTTCCTTGAGTGGGTAAGAGAACGAATCTGTGAGTTTGCACCCAGGCTTCACTGTGTAAAAATACTGGGCTCTTCAAAATTTTCCATGAATATACTTGACAGGAAACCAGACTATCCTATGAAAAGTCAAGGAGCACTATCAGATAAAAAAAGAGCTACTTGAAGCTAATACAGAGGCAGACAACTATATGGTGTGCCATTTTATAATCTTTTTTTTTGTGTGTCCTGTCTAGGATGTTTGTGCCACTGACATTTTACAAGAGCCCCTATTCATTAAAAGTATTCAACTCCACTGTCATGCTCTGAAGTTGAATTTCCATGTAGAGTGATAAAGATGAAAGTGTGTTGTAGGACGTATGTCTGGCCATCTACAAGAACTCAACACTCTCCAACCAGTACAAGAGGCACACCTTTAGGTTTTAGAGACACCGCTCTTCCCTCAAGTGTCCAGTAGAGGTCGTCAGGAGCCAAACCAGTGACATACCTGCCAGTCAAGTCGCCAAGGTAACAGAGACATGGAGCACAATGGAATGCTGAGCAGCACAAGAAGAAGTAACCAGATTTCTGTATTATTTCTATGGTTACATTATAATTTCAACACATTTTATTCCTACGTTAAGCCTTTGCATGGCTATCTCTTTAGCTGCTCTCCTCTTCTAAACTTAGCCACCATTGCTGGTCATGCTGACCGGGGAGCCTGCATCACTCTGGGGATCCAGGCCCAACCTCTGGAGATCCAGGCCCATGGCTACCAGCATCTGGAGCAGGGTGAGCTCCTGCTGGGTGGCCTGGTCCACCAAGGCCGGGCAGGTGGGGTTGCACTGGGGCCGCTGGCAGTTGTCCACCAGGTGGAAGGGACAGCCCTTCGTAGGGGTCCTGTTGTTGCGGTTGGCCTCCTGGAGACTCCTGTCCCAGCACTGCAGGGCCCGCGGCAGAGAGGTGCCTTTCACTTGGAAATCTATCCAGTTACTAGAAGAAAGATAAAAGGAGACAGAGTGAAAGGAGAGGAGTGAGAGAGAGAGGAGAGATGCAAAGTTGGAGAGAGAAAAGAGAAAGAAGTGGAAGGAAAGAGTGGGCAGACAGTGAAGGAGAAGGTGGGAGGATGGGGTTAGCAAACAAGAAGGGGGAGAGTGATGTCTGCTATTCCTATCATAAGCCCCGTCTTCTCTCAAGGTTTGCAGTTTGCCTTGGCGGCCAGTGTCTCAATCTATTCCCTAAGTGTTCATCTCACCACTGACAACACCATAACCAATGTCACAGAGTTGGATTACATCACAGAACTGCAACTGTGAAATTATCTACACCACGGTTGGACGGGCAGCTCTTCCCATAAAGGAACATGTCCCGCAACACAACACACCCAACTTAACCCAACCCTTTAGACACAGCCGAGACTCCACCCCTTGTCCTGGCATTGACCCATCAATGTCCATATGTACGGCGTGTAAGAGAGAGACAGCGAAAGAGGGGTACTGAGGGGTTAGTGAAAGTGTGAAAAGGCATTCTGTGACACGCAGAATGCGGCGTGATGAACGAGCTAACAGAAACAGCAGCATGAGCTCACTAGGTAGAGATGGCTACTGGGAGAAACGGGAACAAAACGAAGGGTGGCAGGAGGGAGAGCTTATCAGGGTCAAATATCCTTTCTTACCTTTTAGTGATCAGTGTGTGGGAGAGGCAGGAGGGAGCGAATACAGCCCTGAAACACACACAGCAGAAGGCAGTCATCTCTCTGGCAGGTCTGCCATGTTTACTGGACGACAGCACATACTGTATATCAATTTGGCCTTAGTCCATCCTTATTTTTTCTCACCTGATGCATATTAGATATATTGGATCACAATCTATTGTTACTAGCTGGTGGGGACTTGAGTCACATGACTTGGACTCAAGTCACACTTGAGACTGACTTTGACTTGTAGATTGATGACTTGAAAAGGTTTCTCAAGTCTTGACAAAAGATCTTGTGCATGCATAAATTACTTAGACATAGACAGATAGACTACATTTAAATTCTGTTTTCTGAATTTGTATGGAATGATTTAATTTCTTGAAGTTGAATACAAATACAGATTCCTCTAATCAGACCAATAATACTGGACTCCTGATTTGTTCTGATTTGACTTGGCGTTCTATACATTCTAGATTTGACTTGAGACTTGACATTAATGACATGGACTTGACTTGGATTTGACTTGGTAATCTACATTTAAACTTGGACTTGACTTGAGACTTGTGCCTCAAGACTTGAGACTGACTTGGGATTCTCTGCTAAATGGGATTACCTTAGTCTTCCAAGTTAAAATAAGTTGGTGTGAACGTACGTGACGTCTCTGAGGGAGATCTTGAGCTCCTTGCCCAGGTTCTGCATGTAGATCCACTGCTGCTCCGACAGGCTCTGCCCTCCCAGGTAGATGTTCTCCACTCTCAGCTGCTCCTCATCAAACAGCCACTGAACCACAAACAGAGGGGCTACAGGGAACAAAGAGTGCACTATTGAGCTGACATGTAGTAGCACTGCAAGCATTTCCTACTAAGACATTTCACTAAAACAGTGATCCTAGGCATAACCTAGGCATGTTGTTTACATAAAGGGCTTTGCCTATTTGAATGTAATACTAGCATCAATAGTCCCAATGTTCAGCATATCTGGGTGTCAATCCACTTTTCAGCTCCTGAGTAAATTAAACGAAAGACTTTCAAAGTTCAGTACATGCTGCTGTTGAACAGCATAAGTAAGACATCACTTCACTCCAAGATGATGGCAGCCTTAGCTGACAGGCACTCACAGGTCAAGGTAGAGTACAGTTTGTGGCCAAAGAAGCACTGCCACTCCTCTCCTCTCTTATAGAGCTGCCGACACCCATCAGGCACAACCCCATTCCACAGCCTGAGAAAACAACCAAAACAATCAACAAACCCAAATGTACTGGTGGTCAATTCCTTTAATACATCACATTGTCAAACCAAATGGAACAGCACATTATCGAAGACTATCATTTCAAAGTCTACGTGTTGTGTACCTGGCCTATAAAAGTGACTCTGATTCTGTATGGGCTGACAAAAGAATGCAAGGTTTGTGTGTTTTTACCTGAGTCCCCTCTTGATAGCATCCTCAGGTGAGCAGGAAACAGTCTCTGGGCAGTCGGGTGACCTCTGCTGTTTACTTTCTAGAAACCACCCGGAATCCACCAGGCCTCGGACCTGGGCCTCCCCACCAAGCTGCTCCAGTTGAGTGGCCACCCTCTCGATGTTCAGCAAAACACCTGTCCCCCCGGCGCTGTAAGGGAGCCAAGAAACTGATTGAATGATTTGGCTTTGAGAGTGACATTTTGGCTCTGGGTATCAAAATGGTCCTACATGCCAACTAACAGCAGGGCAGTAAAAATTAAGCAGCTTGCCATCCGACTTAACAGTGGATTCTGTTTTTAGGCCCTTAGGGTGTCCCACCGAACATGTTGCTAACATGGGAAGAATGTTCACCATTACTGGGCAAGGCCCTTTAATAGACATTAAGTCATTGTTCACAGTAAACATCTTTATGGCTGACAACAGGATGTACCCAAAATAGGGCCTCTATTAGTTAGTGTGTCCCAGAAGTGGGCTGGGATAGAGCCAGAGATGAGATTGTGTGTTTGGGACTGTGGGCCGCAGTCCAAAAGCTTGGGTCAGCAGCAGAGGAGAGCGAGGGACTAAAAGAACTCACCTTGTGCCAGTCAGCATGACAATCTTGGCCTGCTTGATTCCTTTGGGGATGAGGTCTTTGATGACCTCGCGGATGATCAGGGATCCCATGAAGGTGTACTCGGCTAATAAAAAACACAGACATCAACTAAAGAGGAGATCCACACTGAATGGAAGAGTTACATTAAATGTGTTTTTGTGGCTTAAGGAGGCATAGATCTGTTATTGGTATGAGGGGCTTAACTGGAGGAATCCATATGCCTCTGGAGAAACTTCTTACTTGCATTTCTGTCTTTTTCCTTCTCTCTTCCCTGGCGAGGCCTAGGGGGGGTTGGGGCAGGCCCAGTCCCACTCCATACATCACTGGAGCAGTATGGGATGAATCTGCAGAAAAAGGGACAGTCATAAACATTAGACTAAAGCTTGTACAGTTCTGTAGCTGCCATCAAGCGTACTGCACAGGTAATAGGATTGATGAGGCCTATAAGACAGTGTCATCCTTCAGAGCAGCTCAGCTTGCAGCTGGCTTCTTCAATCACATCTATGAACAGCCTGACACACTCAGATATGGCACACCAGAGCATCTCATTATCTCACTAGCTATGCCACAGCAAATATAGTCTATAGCTATAGATGACAGAAAAAACACAAGGAAAAGACACAACCATAAATACAAACAAAATGTGCATGCAAATACATGGGAAACATAAACAGTCAAACAAACAATGCAAAAATAGCACTAAATAAATTATACACACAGCAAATACAAAAGTAAAATAATACAAACATATGAAATAATTGTAACAAATAGCTACATAAATTAAACAAACTTGGAATGAAGTTAATTTAAGCAACTCAATCAAAACATCTAGAAGCATAAACAAAATGGATTTCCTGTAGTCTCAATATGAAACCATTTGAATGCCCTGTTCAAGTGCATATTTAACTTTAGCCAGTTCAATATGGATAGGAAGAAGTCCCACTCAGATGTGGCTCTTTAAGTGATTTTTAGATGATTTATCTAGCTCAGTGGTTCTCAAACTTTTTCACGTCAAGGACCCCTAAACTGACACAAATTAGACCACGGACCCCCATCTGATACGATTTTTGCCTGTTTTATTACAGAAAGTGTATGAAACCCATGACCAAAATAGTCATACATTCTGTCATTGTGTTACTTATGGATGGAATTAAAGTGAAAATAAATTATTCCCCTTTTTGCTGGGGACCCCCTGGAACCCCCTCAAGGACCCCTGGGGGTCCCTGGACCCCACTTTGAGAACCACTGATCTAGCTGACAGAGAGAGACCCACACTGACCTATCAAGTCTAATCAGGAGTCTATCAGGACTCTCAGGCATGAGGACAATCTGCATGTGTCAACTCCAACAGTCACTATGATGCATGCAGTTGAAGAATAATAGGTCTCTGAGAGGACGTGCAGGTACTCACACTATATTTGTGTTATGCCAGTGGGGGTTTTCCTCAGCTTGGGAAGACAATATTCCACTTCCTTTAAATCAAGCAATCAGACATTCAACAGATGTTTTTCTCTCATTGAACAGTAGGCAAAGCAAATCACACAACAAGTAACCTACAATATAATGGGAACATGTGTGTCATGCATTCTAATCCATGGCCGGCTGACCTACCTCTTCTTGTTTGGGGCCACCCCGATGAGCTCATTAGTCGAGGGATATTTTGGAACCTGGAATCACAGGTCTCTTTGTTGTAGCAGCACCAGCCACCTAAAAATAAGAGACTAATATTAGCCGCTCACATCCGGCGCAGAGAGGGAGACCCCTCGTTAGCCCATCATGGAGGCCTGTGAGGAATGAAGAGGGAATATCTAGAGGAATGCACCTGTAGCCCGGCCTGCTAGCAAGTCTGACCATTCATTTGGAGCTGTTCAAAAAGAGGACTGATATACCATTAAATTGCCAACTGTCAGCACCTGATTGGTTAGTTGACAGTGGCATTCAGTTTGTGTCTACTAGTTTCTCTTCCGCATACAACTAGGTTATATACAAAGTGGCTGACTCTGGCTTGACTCTATCAAGGCCAATTTATTAGTCTTGTGGGCCTACCGCTTACAGTAACACAATCATAAATGGCTAACTGCCTATAATGAACTGGATAATCCTGTCAGAGAAAGTCATGATGACTTCAGCCAGGTAAAATGTCACGCCAGAGCACAAGCCACATAAATTTCCCCCATCCTAAGTCCATCGAAGTGACAGGCAGCAACCGAAAAAGGAGGAAAAAAAAGAAGATGACAAGGCAAGATGACATCCCCATCAAAATTCCAATGGGGGCGTCACGCCAAAACAAGCTGACCTTTGGGGACCAAATTAACCAGTTGGGTTTTTAAATACGCACCTTCCAGAAATAACAGCCATCGGCGGCTTCCTCTGAACTCCTTTAGGTAAAACCTGTAGAACCACAAATAAACAGGAATGAGGAGATGGTGGACAGAGAGCAGCCATGTATGGACACACACTGACACTCCATCTAGGTTCGGAAATCAATGTTTCTACTCTATAATCGTATGAAGCAGCAAGCAGACAGCCAATGACAATCACTTCTTTGGTAAATGAACAAGTCAAACCAAGTCTTTTCAGTCAAAACGTCAGCATGAATGTGCAATCCAAGCATGAGTGACAACAAACTACCAATTGTGTGTTTGGAGGACTTGTGGCAACTTAAAATGTCTCAGACATCATTAAAAGTCACATTTATTTCACAAAATAACTGCCAGGTATTTTAGGAAAACAAATGTAAGGTGCGGGATGTGAGAAAGCATGAGGTCCAGCACATCTCACCCAGCTGCTGTTCCATCATTACAGGTCACTTGGGTGTTCTTGAGGAAGTGCAGCCTCATATCGTCTGCCTGTTGTCCAGCGGCTCGAGCTCCTGAGCTGCTGTCCCGCCCGGACTCGGCTGTGCCTCCGGTCTCCACCCGAGGATGGGAGTCATCCTCTGGGGGAGACTGGGCGACATCTCCTCCTTGGTTCGCAGTCTTCCTGGAGGGCTTGCCGCTGGATTTGGCATTGCGGTTGCTCTGACAGCAGATCCCCCCGAGCAAAAGCAAGAAAGCAACCTGGCTTAGTATCTTCATATTTAAGCCAGCCTAAGAGAGAAATGGGACATAATTGAAAGAGGACTGAAATGCAACATATGATTTCTCTCTAATAATCTCACTTTATACAAACGGGTTACAAAACATGAAAAAGACATAAAAAATCACTGTTATTTATGACCTAATCTTCTTCATCTTTTAGTGATCCCATACCCATGTTGTGTGAGGCTTAAATCCATCGCTTCTCCAGTTGGAAGTCAACCTACCTCTTTTAGAAATCAGCTTTGAAGATTTTTGCCGTGGGACCCCGGGGTCAAGCAGAGAACCGGTGCTGCTGAGGACAGAGAGAGAAGTTCAGAGCGCAGCGACTAGGTGTGAGAGGAAGATGCCAGGCATGGGCAGTGATGAAGGCTTGACCAGGTTTTGATGAAGCCTGCAAATCAGCACTGAGCTTTATAGTGCCACCATATGGATCATATTTCCCCCTGTTTTCTCTTTGAGCTCCTGCCAGGCCCTGAGGTAAGCTGCTGACAACACGCCGCGAGGGGAGGTACTGGACGGCCGGTGGCGAGGAGAAAAGATAACACACGCTTCTCCTCAACATATTTCAAGTCTTCACACACACCCACCACCAAGCACCTACCCACCTGACCATGGCCTAACAACAAGCACTCCCTCCCCCATCCTCTCTTTTCTTCTCTCCTCCCTATCCCTCCCACCGTCCACCTCTGATTGCCAGTGTTTTGATTTAAACATCTACATGGTTGGCATAACTGCATAGCCCCTTCGCGCGGTATGCGACCCCAAGGTCATTGGAGCACACACCTCAAACACTCTCCGACAAGGGAATGAATAGTCCCGTAGGGTTCCTGCATGGTCAACAATTTAGCGGACACGCTCAAGGTACAGGTGGCGGACGCACCCAGCATATGATATAAGTTCCCAAAATTTCTCAAACCAATCTCATTTGCATCAATAACAACAACAGAAATGGAGTTGTCAAATAACATTTTCTCCTCAACATCTGAAGTCTATTGAAAAATTGGTAATTACATGACAAGTAGGCTACAAGAGTTTCATTTTGCTGCTTTTATAGGCCACATGAAAAAAGATCAAATGTTTCCAGTGGCATTTGCTGAGTAAATAATGAATAAAGGATAAAGCTATTTGGATTCTTTAATCACATAAAAAAAATAATCATAGGGATAAACGGCATTATGAAAGCCCTTGGATTTGCTGTATCTCTAAACATTAAAACATTTGAAACACTTGAAGTCTGTGGTGCAAATTCCCATGTCTGTTATTACTGCATTTGTTGGCCTGACTTGAATAAGATTAAATTGACTAGGAGAAACTAATTTTTACAGTTAACAGTTCAAATTCAAATGCATATTTTTTTTTCCTTGTTATGAATATCTGTGTGATATAGCCTGGCCACTGTTTATAGATGACTATTTCAAATGCAATTGCAGTTTGGTGCACTTTGCTGTGAGGTTACCATTTACCATGTTATGAGGAAATATATCTGCAACTGATTGGAGAATCTTTAATCCAATTGTGTTCTGAGCAATTAGTTGAAACATGATTTGAAATATTGCACAATATCCATGCAATATATTAGTAATTTAACACAGCCTGTATAAGGTCAAAAAATAAGAAAAAAACCTCTGCACACAGTCGGCTGCAGTCAGATATTAACTAATTAGTTCAAATAGATTAGATTGGAGTCAAGTTAGAAACTAATATGATGCAGAATGATTAAAAAGGTTTTGTGCAATGTGTGATAAGGCATCTTTACCTATGGCTGTGTTCCAGGGCAGGTCGGCCTCTCCAGACTCCTGGATGGCAGGTTCGGTCAGTTTGCCTCTTCTGAAGGAAGAGGCAGGGTATTTGAAACCGATCTCTCTGTCCCCCTGGGATAGCTGTAGGGTGACGTACCACCGATCAGCGAGGGGATTACGAGCCACAGGGCTCTAAAATTCTCATCAATGAAATGCACACCATCCTGACGTGTCAATCAAAGCCAATAATGATCTCCTGGGAGGCTGCAGGGGCTGCATGGGGCTGCTGGGGCTGAAAGGACTGCATGGGTGGCTGGAGATCTGGGAATGGATCAAGCACAGAGCCTTAGTACAAATACAATATAATAGAGGCAGTAAACTTGCAGTTCATATCCTCCTCTGTCGTAGATCGGACACACTGATAACAGCACACACTCCACAATTGAAATATGAAATATCACACAAATAAAGGATTGTAGAATGATTTCAATTTCAAAGCATACATAAAAACATCATGATTAGGTCAAAGGTGTAAGGTAAAAAACATCCAACCTTCTTCTGGGTGGTAGATTATTATCTCTTGATGAAATGAGAATCAAGAGAATATGTTTGTCTGCAGTAATCATCCATTTTAAGACTTATAAACAAGGCAGACAGATTTATCAAGGTTTGTCTCATTGCTTTGGCAGAAACAAAAAAGGTATTTTTGTCTCATTCTCAAGCATTTCAGGCTATTTTAGTTACTTTCAACTAAGGCCAGAAAGAAAACAAAGCAACTCAGAAATATGTCTGTGAGAACGTATGTGCCTACGCGCAATAAAAACGAACCCTAATGACACCACTATACTGAATTTGATCTACCGAGCTGAACAATTCTTCATTCCTTCAGTTGTCTTGAAGCATGCACACCACCATCTGTCTTCCCAGAAATCAATGCAACAATCTGTTTAACAGATACCTCAAATAGCTGAAAAACGAAAAAGTTGCTGTAAATCTATCACCTTTTTGCCAGAACGTCACGAACAGAGAGATGGCATTGCTGCTATTTTGTTTTTCTTTGATATGGGATTGGACAGAATGATACGTTTTTCAGAACAGGCCTCAGATCAATGGATTAAAGCACATTTGTGTTCTAGACCTCCTGTGGTTCAACTCCCAGAACCTGTCAAGGGTCAAACGTTGCCCCTCTTAGCACCTACATCTACACTCACAGACACACACACATGCACATACGCACACTCACAAAGTGTGAAACCTGACACACTCCTGATCATCCAGGAGTCTATTACATTTGTCTCTTTACTTTTGAAAAACAAACATTTTGCATAACCTGTTACAGAACGTTCCTGAGACCTGCTGAACTTAACCCTGACAGGGGCAACGGCTTGACCCCTCGGGCAGCATAGGAGGCATACTTTCTCCCCCTATGTTGTTATTTTTCACAGCCAACCTCCAAGGTCAGGGCACAGACACCTAAAGCCCGGGTGGTCCGGGCACTTTGTCTGCTGAGCATGTGTGTCATCGCCAGCCTCAGGAGCTGAGGGCCCGGCCGTGAGCAAGAATATTTGTCGGCTGATAGCTTCAAAGAACAACGCGCCAGAGAGAACAGTCATATGCTGGATTCTTCCGACCGCACCACAACACAGAAAGGTTGCGACCCACTGGTAACAACCGCATGAGCAGTATATGTCCACCAGATGCTGTCCATATGGGTGTCCAATCAGTGAACGCTACGTGTGAACTATCCCAAGCAGCTACGCTGTATCAAGAATGAAATGTAAAACCTTCTGTAAGGTTGGGATTCATACCACAAAGTAACGTAAGCCCACACTGCAGCTACCGTTGCCATGTTGCGTGTAATTTGACAATCTGCTTCAGCATCACACTGAAGCTTGGTTGTCACCAGCAGTGTGGGGCACGGCTGGAGAAAGAGGCCATGAGTAATAGGACAGAAGAGTGGCATCTTTATGAGCTGCGTGAAAACCAGCCTCAGGGGGAGAGATATGAGACCTGGCCAGAGTAACATTGCCAGGACGCTCCATTCAATCAGCAAAGACGACAGAGGGGGCCTTAGCGGGACCGGTGCAAAGTGCTGGACAGCCGCTAAAGGAGACTAGCAGGTGGGGTGGGCAAAGCTAGCCCTAAAACCAGGTGTTAAGAGGCCTTGCGTGGTAACCTTCTGCAAACGGCCAATGCATCAGTGTGATAGATGGGTGAGGGGGGCGATGGCAGGGATACAAGGCGTTGGATTCAGGAGGGGGGGTGATGTAACAGGCGTAGAAAAGGGTAGCTGACAAGGGAATACGTTTCGTGTGCTGCAAGAGACTGCAGAAGAGCTCATTCTGCTGCGCCCCTCACCACCAGCAATCCACCCTGCCCACCTTACTGACATGCCAGACGCACTTTCATCCCAGAAAAATATGTTCCGCCTCGAGTATGAACACAACCACAATCCTAGACAGTCAGCGAGCTAATGCATTACGGTGAATGATGAATGGTGAGATTAGGGGACTAAAAACATCGCAAGAATTGGTATGTGCAACTTTGTGCAAATAAAACCGTATGATAACTGAAACAAAATGAAACAAAATTTGAGTTTAAAGCGACCCGTTGCTCACCCAATGCCAGAAAGCCTAAACTACTCGCTTCACATGGAGTCTGCATGCCTTAATTCACTGCCTTTGCCACTGTCCTCTTGCCTAAATGGGCCACCGGTTCTGGAGGGGGAACATTGTGTCAGTGAATAGCTTGAAGTGTCTTTGGGGCTCATGACACAGTGGAGCAGCAACGTGGCCTTGGAGTCATGCTGGGTGAGCCTCCAGCCTGTCACTGCAGTGATGGATACCAGCGGAGGGGTCACGCCATGCACAACTCCGGCACTCGACAGTAGGGCCTTCGCATAAGTCTCTCCACTTGATTGACAATACAGCTATCGCACAATGCCAACCGCAAACACAGCTGCACAAGCCTTGGCTGATAAGGACAGACACTGTCAACCTAATATCTATTTATCCACTGAGTGTCATAGTTAAATGAAATAGGGTGTGTCTTTAGTAAATATAAAATCTACATGTTACAGTAATATGTACATAGATGCTCCAGAAATAATCAATTTGCCAACATATTGAGAAAAGAGTGGCAATGTGATTCTGGATGGGTGTCATTTGTTACATGCAAGTAGATCTGCGTGATAAGTGTAATTCCTGCACATATATTATTGTAATTTACTAAAATATGAATGTATTATTCATTTGTGTTAGTATCAAAGTCTAGTTTCATGTCACACCCCAACAGTTAGTACATTTTGATACTGCAGAAAGGAAACCAACAACTATGGATGCACTGTGCAGCAAATATCTACAACATGATCTGGGTTTCAAAGCGGCAAATTCATAGAAACTGTACAGTTTTTCCTAACCAAATGTGCTTTTTCTACCAACATAGCACATTGGCATCAACACTTTGTTGCAGTGGCTGTTAAATGGGTGTGTGGAGGTATGGTGAAATACAATGACTATACTATCTTATTTCAATAAATTCAAATGATTCATTGCATCTCACAATGACTTCAGAATGTCTTATCATGAAATTTTATTTTATAAATTCTACAGTAATGAACCTTCCTCGAAGACTGACCTTGGTGGTGTTTTTTTTTTTTTCCTTCCAAAGCAGTGGGTAGGTGGCGGTCTGGCCTCTACTGGACAGCCAGTAAATCACAGATTCCAGCTGAGGTGATGTCAGACCTTTGCATCATGTGTTGTCGCTTCACACTGTGAGGACTTGAGGACACGTGGGCACAGCTCTTTCAGGGACACACTCCCCCTAAACGCCCGTGAGCCTCGAGATTTACCAGAGGGATAAGTAGTCACATGTATGTGTTTCAGCGTAGCAAAATACCATGGAGTCACTGATACTCCACCAGCAAAAAGACACGATTCTTAAAGAACTCAGTGGGTTTGAAACCATAAACAAAATCCATTTGAGATTTAACTAAACCACTCTGTACAGCACTAATGCAGAACGATTAGTCGATTAACCGATTAGTCGATTGACCCAAAATTAATCGATTGTAATTTTGCTAATCGATTAATCATTTTAGTCATTTATCAAATAAAAATACCAAACAGTTGCTGGTTACAGCTTCACAAATGCTAAGATTTGCTTGCTTTTCTCTGTTTCATATCATTATAAAATGAATACTTTTTTGGCTGCTGGTAAGTAACTAAGTAAGCAATTTTAAGAATCACTTTGAGCTCTGGTAACTTGTAATGGACATTTGTCATTATTTTTAACTTTAATTTTATAGACTAAATGATTAATCGAATAATCAAAAAAATAATCTATAGATTAATTGATAATGAAAATAATCATTAGTTGCAGCCCGATACGGCACAGTATTCTAAAGCATACAAACAATGACATCACACTACAGGTATTTATATGTATAGCCCTACAACAGTAAAAATGTTTACTGTTTACTATTTATAGCGCTGCCTCTCTGAGTGTCAGAGTGTTTTTCAGCCCACGCTGCTGAACGTGGACAGTTGACCTGGATAACCAGAGGTACATGAACAGCTCCACTGAGTCAGTTCAAGCTAATGGCCCCTCACTTCTGGGAACCTCTTGTTAAAGGTTCAAGGCAATGGATACTCTGATAAACTGGCACATGATCCTGACATACAAACACAGCAGGAATCCCAATCAAATTTATGGTGACATGACAGTTAGCATCTGTGTTAGCTTAATCATCCAGTGCTGTCAGCCGGGCTGATCTCATCAGCCAAGACATAATATCTGATTATGTTCCCAGTGTTCAGGCACGGCAATGCTTAAACATATCATGTCAGGATGTAAAGTTACTCGTTCCCAAGGTTGATAGGCTTGGCGGCATAATAACCAAGTGATGAAATCCCTGGCAGCAGCGATGGAGAATAAACTGTTAGAGGAGAGAAGGCTGTGCACCAGATTGGCTTCATACGTGAACGTGAATGTGTAAGGACAGAATTAGGAGAGAGTAGGGGCAAATTAGGGCCGCTTGGGGAGGCTAGAGATTGGGAAATGCCGGCACACATAAACCAGTACTTCTACAATCCTGCCAGAGGTAGTGGGCACCAACCAAGACCTGATCTGGTATTGTGGTCCAACATTCAGAGGGCGGTCTAGTTTGTAGAGATCACTCTGCATTGGGACGATGCAGGAGATGAGGCATATGGCAGGAAGAAGCTTTGATATACAATAGATACCAGCACTCTAAAACACAAAAGGATATTTACATAATATCCTCGAGGAAAAAGGGAACAAGATTGTATCTTTTGGTCAGTGAGATGATTCCCCCCCCCCCAATAGACAGGCTTGTTACTCATCACAGGACAGGAGCAGACCAAGTTAACTCAGAGGACAGAGTGTGTTGCATCAAGTTCCCTCCTAGGCAAAATATGGACTAATATGAGATGAGATTATTTTACTTTATTTTTTTCCAAATCTGAGAGGAAACAACATTCTGAAAGTTGTCAGACATCAACAGAGTACTATGATACTCTCAGACCAATCTATGTTGATACTTAAGTAATAGAATATCTAATGGAGTGATAAGTGCTTTCCCCACAAAGACCTTCGGTGCTGCACATGGAAGGGCACCTTATGCTACCTATTAGTTACTGTAAACCCACTGCTTGACAGTCTGCCCACATCCAAGCCAAGAAACAATATGATCTGCATCCGAAAGCTTTTATGATAGCGATTTATATTATTCGTGCTCCTCAAAATTTACAACCCCAATTATTCACGGGTAGCGAGATGGTCCCAGTTTTGTTGAGTTTTATTGCTCTTTTCAAATTCTTGTTGCCTATTTCTCAGTCAGTGTTTCAGCAGATTCCTTCTGAGGTGATTCTAGGAAAAGAACCTAAACAATTCACGCTAACTCCTGATTGCCATAGATGGCTGCAGAAAATAGCTCTGTAATGTGGTGTAAATGTCAAACTTAGTTGCTACTCAGAACTGAAAGGAATGCATTTGTTTTACATCAAGCAGGTTTATACACTGCTTCTCATATTCAGGCTGTTTAAAATCAAGCACAAAGATGTATTATATCCATGATTAAACATGGCAGCTAATTTAGATGTAGCTTTTATGGTTTACTGTTATTAACACCTGCATCGTGACTGAGTCATCACTCATGATTTTATTTACCGGTAATTTTGTCACCCAAGGTGGTGCTACAAATGGAGCTGTACATTTGTTGCTTTATTTAAACACTTGCTATAAAACTGTCAGCACTATTAATCTGGAGCAGAGATAATACATGATGATCTACCTTTGATTTGCAAAGCCTGCCATTGTCTCAGGTTGCTTGTGTGTAGTTGGTGACCTCCTATGACCATTAAACTAGGTTCCATGCCTTTTCCTCCTGGCCATGTCAAAGTGATACAAATGTCCTTTATGTAAAAAAAACTATACTTGTTATTTTGGTACTGCTAAGCTAGTGAGAATAAATTTATACTTTAGAGAAGTTAGACATAATTGTTGCAGCACATAGGCTCACAAAGTGGAAACATCATGACCAGATAAACCAGCTTACTCGTTAAAACAGAAGCACTTTGTCAATGTTTAACAGTTTTAGAATTCCTCTATATGATGCATTTTTCTAACCTTAAGATAAGCTACATGCTCATTACGTTTCAAAAGTTATTTAGCCTTAACAGCATGCACACACACTGACTAACCCTATGCACACACTAAGCCTAACCACTTGTAATGACCACTTGAACCATCATAATAAACACATCATATTTAGAGCTTATCATCAAAGAGGTCCAATATCAGATATCTAATTGGTCATGCACATGTGTTAGTGAATCTTTGATTTTTTTGGTGGTTTTTGTTTGTCTTGGGCTGTACCACAACCAGGAAATGATGGACGGTGGAGAAGAGCCTATTTTTAAGGAATGGAGGCCATAGAGTTACAGCATGTTAACCCTTAGGGTCAGGTCCGATATGTAAACCCATCCCAGCTAAAATAACTCCTCTGACCTCATCCTGGGGAAAATAGCTCAGAGCCTGTGAACCTGGGCAACGGCTCACTTCTAGTACAGGCCTAGACAAGGTCTACACCTTTCCTTGAACTACTGTTATTGCCTGCTAGGATGAGATAACAATTACCATCAAAGAAAGAGCTTTGAGTCGCCCTGGTGGCTCAACCAGTAGAGCGCATACCATTAAGGCAAAATCCTAATCGCAGCAGCATGGGTTTGAATCTGGCCCATGCTCTTTGCTGCATGTAATCCCTTCCCTCTGCACTGTAACTGTCTAGTAAAGCAGACATGCCAAAAAGAAAAAGGCATCTGCACACTCAAAATCTGTGCAAAAATCATTTACTGCGAGCTTTCAGTCAGAGGATGCCTTTTTCAAGTCTATAATTTTCCAGCTCCAGCTCCTCAACCAAGATTTGTAGCAGGTGAGAAGTGTCTTTTCTTCAGTTTAAAAAAATAATGGGCTGAGGGCTGCTCAATTTCATTCCATGGCACTAGCCATCAACCTTTCCATTCTTGCAGCAACATTGACTCTCCTTCACATCGTGCTCCACCAGATAATTTGTAACTTTTGATGGCAGTCACAGTGCATGTGATGAGGGCCATCAAGTCTCTTCTCTAATCCAGTGGAATGTAATGCACAGAACTTGAAAAGGATAAAGCGTAGGTCAAGGCCTTGGGTCAGTACACAATGTACAGTAAGGACAAACCGATGCCTATAGTCAATAGGAGGGACGATGGGGGCGAATGAACACTTTGCTCTACTTGCTGAAAGGCCTAATAGATTAGGGGCCTCTTGTCAATCCTTCTTTCTCAGTGACCTAATGTACCCAGAACAGCTGTGTGAGGGCGCTTAACAGTTAGGCCAGGACGACAAGGCATAGTTCAGCTTGATATATGACCTATTATATGTGAAAGAGGAGAGTTTGTTGAAGGGTATGATGGCGTGAGTATGCCAATATCAATATGACCTCATTACACGTATTTGAAGTATTTCGGTGAACGGCAAGTGTCAGATCTTTAAGTACAACCTGTACACGTTGTCCACTGCTGCACCGGAGAGACAACGTACGACTCGGATATCTTGACATGGTCGATTAAAGCAGAAAAAAAGCCAGATAAATGAGATCTGGAGTTCACCTTCAATAAACTCCCATCATCTCTTGAGACCACTGAGGTCTTCTTGATGCAAGAGGAGGGATTCCACCAACTTCCCACATATATCACTTTCAGACAAGTCGCAACAAGAGGCAACTTCAGAGAAACTCAATTGGTCAAACAGGATTGCTACAAAGAAAGAAAACAGGATTTACATTTACACAATGATGTAACAGTCTACAATTTAATTTAGGAAAGGTCACTCCATTTACTTTTACAAAGAGTCCAATTATTAAACACTGTACAATGCAATACAATTCAGGTCAATTTAGACAACAATGAATTCTTGTATACAATGTTTTCATTCTAGCAAAGGTGCAACATTGTCATTAGACAATTAGCCAAGGAGCGCTGTCACAAAGTGCTTCAATATCAATGGAGCAGCATTTAAACAGACACCATGAGAATGAGTTACTTACTTTATACAAACTGAGTCAAGATAATAAAAAATAACCTCTGAGAAAAAGGAAACTGAAATAATTACATGATTAGACACGTTCAGAAACACATATTGCAGCTTTGCAGCCTAGCTGTATTGCATTTTTTAATAGCCAGTATCCAGGTACCTAAAATAAAAGAAGAAAAAAAAAAGTGCTTAGATCAGAATTGCTTATATGACATTCAGTAAAAACTGCAGACAAAGTAAAGTACACCGATATCATTCACAGGCAACTAGTGTTGATCTATGTGATCCAATGTTTGGGAAATCAAAGTATTTGTGTGGATTCTGCTGAGAACATTTCTTCTACTCCTCAATAATACATTTCCCAGTAAGCCCATGATAAATGAATGGCAATAAATGACAAAATACCACAACAAAGATCATAAAGGAAAAATCATTCAACATAGCAACCCAAACATAAACCGCAACCAAGGTTTTTTCAATAACTTGATGACTTGAAAAAACGTTTGTTCTATAAGGGCTTATCTACGCTACACTGAAGTTTGACAAGAATAAGACAAAACATGTTTACCGTTTCAGCATCATGCTCCAGTCCTGTATCGTGATGCTCCAACTCGTCGTCTCTGAATTCCTTTATTATCTAGGAAAATATAGCAAAATACCATTTAGTAAATAGGTGAACATTTTCAGATACCATCAGAGTAGTACCCTTTTTAGTTGTACCTGTTTATCTCTTGTATTACCTTTTATTCCTATTTTTTATTTATTTTCATTTTTCAGCTCTATCATCTATTTAATTGTGGTAGTTTTACATCACTGTCCTTTTGGGTTTTATTGTATGTAAAGCACTTTGTAAACATTGTTTTTAGAAAAGTACTATACAAATAAAGTTATTATTAAAGTTATTATTATTACCCTGCTTGTAAATAGATTATTTTACAAGATAGACAGAAGCTTTTCTGACATGTCCGACAACGACAAAGTTTATTTTGTTCAACCCTGTTTTTTAATCAAGTAATCTTAGGTCATGTTTGTTGATATTGTTCACCTTTGTTGCTCTCCCCTGGTGGGTACACTGGAACCAACTTTCAATTTTTTGCATTCAATTAATTACCAATTAACCACTCATAAAGCCAAAAGTTTGAATGATATATGATCTGGCAAAATGGCAGCTCAAATCTCCCTTTGCAAGACCCCGGTTCAACGGAGGACTACCTTCACGTGTTTGAGCACTTCGGCCCACCTGGAACAATTCCACCAGGCATGGGAAAAATCTCTGCCATCTTCCAGTCGGGGGTCTGACTGTTGAGCTCTGACAGTGTGAGTCACTCTCTCACATTTACCAGTGATGAAACACTAAATCCATCTTAATGGGGAATCAAGTGCTGTGATGTGTACAAATCGAAGACACGGGCTCTGAAGTGTGCAACTAGGAAAATAAAAGTCTACTTTTGACAAAATGATATTATATTTTCACCCTTGAGGATGTGTGACGGCTCTTAAAAGAGGATGTATAACTCAATACACTCAATGCCTTATGTATAACACATTTTATTCATAATTTCGCTATGACAAGCCTGTAATCTCAATAATGTAAAATGGTGTTTTATTGATCCCCTTCTTATTTGTCTCTCCCTCTAGAGAAAATGTGCTATTCTATGTGTATTTTCACTTTTCCTACCAATGTCCATTTCGTCTCTTCATTCAGTATGTTACACAATCACACCCACCCACATTACATGGAGGACATTTGAAGGACTTCTTTTATGCATAGAAACAAAAAGCACTTTGCCTGAGTAAGTGAATGCAGAGAAAACAGTGTCTGACTCACTTGTAAGAGTTCAGTGTATCTGTCTGGATCTTTCTCCATCAGCGCTCTGATCTGGCTGTTGTAATGCTCCGAGATGCTCTCCTCTACTGCCACAGTGCAGGCCATGGCCCCCTCCTTCCCCAGCAGTGCTGTGGACGCACCTAAAGGAGATGAAAATGTACTTATGATTCTGCAAAGCAACACCTTACTACATGTATTGCCTACAGACTGCAGCAGACTGACTCATTGGGGGCCACAGGCTGAGCAACCAAGTTGTTTCTACCTTTGTGAATTCTCAAGTCAAGTTCTTCTCCTCAGGTGGAGAAATACAACATGTTGGTTATGGTGTTTTAGCATTCCTCCCACACTAGATATGACTTTAAGTTCACACAACCAAACCTAAGCTACATTAAGAGGCATCCCAGGATTCAAGCACAGGTGTCCTGGCAATTTGAAACTTTGGAAGATTATTGCTATTTTCTTTATTCATCTGTGTTTTGTCCTGCAAATCAAAGTATCATATTACTTTATGAAATGTATTAGGGATGCACCGATATATTGGCAGACTATCGGTATTGGCCGATATTATTTTTACTGCCAATATTTTTTTATGGCCTTTTTTTTTGTTAAACTGGCTTTTTAAATTTTGTGACCATTTTTTCTAGGAGTGTGTCACTTAATACAACTGTCAAATTAGCAACATAATAAAACTAATATGGCCTTTTGTTTAAAAAACATTTACTAAGACTTCCTAAGATTCTTACAAAAATACATATCAGTATCAGTATCATCAGTATCGTCAGTATCGACCTCCAAAAAACATATCAGTGCACCCCTAAAATGTGTATTATGTTTTGGAGCTGCCCACCTAATAAAAACCCTGTGATGTTCCAGAGGGGCAACAGTAATGTGGGCCGAACTCTGTTCTCAGCCAGAATTTCATTGAATTTCTCAAGGTGTTTCTTTTCTTGATCCCACATTTCCTGAGGAAAAACAGAATGAATATGTAAGTGTCTAGCGCAATGCAGTCAAACATACACCACACATATGCATGCATTTGTGTGGCAACACAATATCCTTTTAATTTTTGGATCACAATGCAATAACCAAACCATCCATAATGTCTCTACTTAAGTCTGCGCTTTTTAAAATACAATACTGATAAACTTGGATGAATGGTTAAAGCTGCATTAAGCAAGATTTGTATGTAAAAATGCATCCGCCCAAGCAGCCTTAGTCAAAAAGTGGTGCTGCAGTATAGAAGAGTATCTTTTGCCTCTCTGATCCCTTTATTTTCCACAGTCCAGCCAGGTTGGTAAACATGAGCGTTCTGTGTGCAGTTTATTGACATCACATCACATGATTTCTGGGTATTCTTCAAACAGTTTTCAATTACATCTTGCCATTTGGAGCCACCAACGTGCAAAGTTGCCTTGTGCAGCTTCAAGAATAGTATTGTGATTACAAAAAGAGTTGTGAGTGTAGTGAGTTTTGCCAGAAAGCATTATGTGATGCATTGTGTCCGTACCTGGATGAGAGGTCCTGTCTGAGATCTACCCAACACTGCCATCTGGCCGGCGTATATGCGGTTGGCACCGTATTCACCCGCATGGTCGACACGCAGCATTCTGTCCAGCATGGCCTTCTCCTCATCGTCCCGAGGGGGAGGGAGCACACTGTAACCCCGGGAGCTCAGCTGGAGGGGGGCAGCTGTAATACAAGCACAGACATGTAGCTACATAAGGCAAGGAGCAGTAACGCTGGCTCTTTGACAATAAGGCTCAAAGGCGGTCTCCTCTGGGACCTGAGACATTTATCCCATCAGGAAAAGCTGTAAAAGATGTTCCAAAATATGTGTTCAGTTTCAAGATTAGTTAAACTAGATCTTAGTAGTGCTTCAAAACAACAGGCACCTTTACAGAAAGACTAATGGGTTGATTTATACTGGTTCCTATAGCTTAGGTATGTAGTTAACCATTTCTGTTCCTTACGGAAACTATTACAAACTTGAATAGTTTTACTGGCACCTTTCTAAGACCTTTACGAAAGCTAACGTTAATGGTTTGTAATATCCATTAGTGTACTGTAAAGCTTGAAGGATTTCTCTCATGACTACAGGGAAACAGCATGCAACAGTGATAAGTGAGACAACATTAGTCATGAAGAATGCAGTGTAGACAGATAATCCAAGCAGGGTGATGTTTTAGCATGAACTTAGCTTTTAGCTACCGTTGCTCTTACACCAGCCCGCCTGCTTACCTCTGCGTTTCAAACATTGCCGAATGATCGACCGACTGAAAACCTGCGACCAGTCACACAGAGCAACCTGTGCGGCTCTCTGCATTGTCGTTGTCGCTGTATGTTTGATTAATTATCTATGTATCAAAGACACGTAAAAATGTGTGCAAACTGTCATTGAGAATGTCAGAAGGTGGACGCGGCGCATGTGTATGATGTCACGACGTTACGACACATGAAACCACTACACGATTCATCACAGTGTTTTATTTTGAAAGCGCTCAGTTTCAGTTATCCAGAAAATTTAAATTCATGTTGAAGCCGAAACCGGTAGGCCGTCTGTCATTTTCCAAACACCCAAAGCCAACATTTTATCAACCCCATAAACCACAGACAGGTCAAATTTACTGCTCTGACTTTGAAGGGGGGAAAAAACACAATAATGAATTTGCATTAAAGAATCAGCTCAAGATCAAGAGTAAAGGCCTGTGCATCAACTTGATCATCATAGTGCCAAATGATACATTTCAATGGCATAAGTAAATGCATACATAGAAATATATTTATTGTTAATGTTTAGGTAGATAGCAAGTTGTTAAAAGAAAAAACAAGGCAATCTTAAACATCCAGAGGTTCATCACTGTATTTGAAGTAAGTCTATCCAATGCCAAATGTGGTGGGGATAAAATTGACCTTTTGACACATCAAGGCTCATCATTTATTTTTTGACTTGAATTATTTTCACCTTGTGAAACGATGAATTATATCAATCAGAGCCCAGTTGGATTTGTTTAACAAATAAAGTAAATGAAGAAAATTTGGTTGTTGTAGTGATGGGTCACTGTGCCTTTCTGCAGTTTAGACTGTGTCAAATAAATCATCCTCTTTTGGTATCTTTTGGTTGGGCCTGTCATGTACTGTAGACCTGACAATAATGGAGTAAGGTATCATTTTTGATCCATAGATGGCAGTATTGCACAGTTAAAGGCCTTTTGGGGACAAACTCAGGAGACAAGTTGTACTCTGGATGTACCTTTTTAACTCCCTTTGATCCAATACATGTGTCACTGCAGTGTGACTGATCACACAGCATGCAGGTCAATTAGATTTCACTTTTTAGAATTAGAAAAATAAATGAGTCAATGTTGGCCTTGTATCAGAAAATTTGTTCTCATGCTCTCGCATCATCTGTCACTGTCAGTCGGTTAAGTTTCATCATTATTAGTGGTGAACTTTCATCATATTAGTCAGCACTATTACTTCTTATCTATATGAATCCTGCCTTTGATGAGCAGACAAAACCTCCCCCTGCTGTCAAGCTCATGAAATAAGTGCTGGGACACAGGAATCTGTGGAATGACGGGGTTGACTGCTATGGAGCTGTGATGGTCGCGAGTAAACAGGGCCGGGACGGGACGGGTGTGTCGGTGTGTCGGTGTGTCGGTGTGTGTGTTTGTGTTTTTGTGGTGAGACACCGGTTGTGTGTTTCCCTATCTGTCTGTCTGACTGCGGGTGGCTGCGCACGTGTGGCTGCACTTTGGTGTCTGTCTCTGTGGGTTTCCTTCTGCCCTCTGTGTGTGTGTGTGTGTGTGAGTGTGTGTGTGTGTGTGTGTGTGTGTGTGTGTGTGTCCATGCAGTGCAAAAGTGTTACGGGTCAAGTGATGAATACCTGAAAATCATCATCATATACATATTTGTTCCTTTATTATCCCTTTCACCTTTGAGGTATTGTAATATTGTAATTTTGCATTATAGTAATGGGTTGTTTTGTGCATGTGCCTTTATTGCTAGTCTTTGATTGCCTGTAGTACTTTTAAATCCTGACTTGCTCATTGTAGAGCCATTTCTTGCCCTGATGAAGACCAATAGGGTCGTTGGCTCTAAGTCATGACAATAAAGGCTTTTTAAATTTCAAGCTTTTAGTTTCTTCCATCATTACTGGATTTAGAGTGCCTTGGACTTCGTGTTTACAGCTCAAGAGTTTGCTTTTTTTCTCTCTGGAGGTTTATAATCTTAGAGTTAGTATCTCAGTTTTCTATAGATTTGATTCCTGTTCCCATTGTGCATCTATAAGGACTTCACTACTTTTTTTGAATCCACAAGCGCACCAAGTGTTACTTCTGTCTACCTGAACGTCACCTGGCACATCATGATGTCAGTCTTCCCTGCTAAGATCCAATAGGCCTGGCTATGGATGGAGCTTCACACTGCGGCTGGACCGATGAGTATGAGAAATACCTTCATAAAAAAGCGCGTGATGTCCATGGACAGGCAGAGTCGTGTGTCTGGCACCCTCAAGCCACATGGTGGAGGATTTGTGGAGAGGAGACTAAGCCTTTCAACACAAGTGGTTTTCAGAATAGCTTTAAAGAATTGACACGTCTGACAGGTGTATCCTCTACTTGCGTAACTACCTGTCCTGTTAGAGTAAACAGTCTCCTTCATATTCTAATGGATATATGCAGGATGCAAAAGCAAAGTCTAAATTTCAGCTGCAGAGGAATTGAAGGAAAAGAAGAGAAGAAGAAGAAGAAGGCACTTGTTTTCCTGCTGTGGAGCTGGCTGTGACTGATGAGTGGATTAAAGGGCAAACCGCAGTGTCGGAGAGAGAGTGAGACTGTGTAATGTATGTGTCTATGTGACTCCTACCTGAATGTATGTGTGTGCGTGTGTTTGTGTAGTCTGTGCATGCATCCATGCATGTGTGTGAGTCTGCACACCCTTGCTCCGAGGCTCTGGTCAGACAGCGCATAGCTGTGGTGGGACGCAGGCTAAGCGCCTCTAGACGACAGTGAGTCAACAATGTCTGCTCTCACTCAGGAGAGACATGATAGGTCTTGCCTTGGCTCGTCCCTGCCTGGTGTGGTAGGACACCTAAAAACTGTTAGTGTGTATGTGTGTGTGTGTGTGTGTGTGTGTTGAGAGGAAGGGGGGGAGATAATGGTGATTTAATTAATTAATTGGTATTAACCAGATGTTAGCCTGCTGAATAAGACAGCAACATGCATCATTGTCTGTGCTTACACGCATAATGTTGTTCTTGATAGTCTGATGCCACTGTAACGTAGAAACCAAAACATTCTGATTCAAAACACATAGCCCCTGCTCAACAAGAAAAGTAAGCAACTAAGCAATTAATTTGGTTAAAAGCTAACTCTTCATGAGCAGAGTTAAGGCCAGGATAGCGTCTGTATTTTTTATTCTGTTTATTTTTTTATTCATAGTTTATCATTTTCCAACAGAGCAATCATATACATACAACTCAAAAAGAAAGAGAAAGAGAAAGAGAGAGAGAAAAAAAATAACAAACACAAGGGGTTTCCTCCATTACAACATCAGCATCTCTGTTTTCATTGATACGCAACGTCAAGAGATGATTCATGAATTCATGGGAAAATACTGTGTGGATCTACAGTATGAAATGTTTGTGTTTTTAGAACCAAATGAGCTTCATAAGTGTTATTGGTTATTATCTGATGCCAAAAACATTTATATAGTCACCTTTCCCAATTCTTTATCCTTTATCGTTTTGTCTGCCCCTCTATAAAAGAAGGTCAAAGTGCACGGTCAGCTATAGAAACATGCCATGCTGGGCGTCCTGGTTGTCAGTGGTCTAAGGCGCATACCATGCAACCGCAACATCCTGGGTTCGAATCCGGCCCAGGACCTTTGTCATCCCTTTCTCTCTCCCAATCTTTCCTGTCTCTCTCCACTATCAAATAAAGGCAAATAATTCCCCTCCCAAAAAAACAACAAGTACCGTTGGAGTTGGTGGGGATCTAGCGTCTTGTTCAAGGACACTTTTTTTATTTATTTATTTTTTATTTTAACAACTTTATTTACATTTTCACAATACAAAGTATATTCAGGTTGGAATATGGTTACATGTACTTACTGACTTATCACCCCCACCCACATCCCCCCATCCAGGGTGTTCAAGGACACTTTTAACAGGGCTGATGTTTGTTTGTCACAGGGCCTTGAACCCGGGCCACCCAGTTGAGGAACAGTCTCCCTAACGATTATGTCACCCTGCTGCCATTCATGGCGTTATGGCCGTGTTGTTCATGTTCAGAAATATTGATTGGACTGCCCTTGACAATAGGAACAACATATAAATCCTTTAATTGCATGGTATTCCCCTCTAAAACAGCATTCAACCAACAGCTGCCTTTTGCAGCAGCGCAATTATTCGCCCCAAATTGTTAGAAAACTAGGTTGAAAGAGAAATTAAAGTTATGCAACATTGTTTAAAAAAGCCAACCATTTTATAGCTTGGTGGTATCCCTCTGGAAAAGGCAAGATGCCTCATAAAATAGTGCAGAAAAAAGAGATTTATTTTCTGATTTAAATTCACCAAGTCTCCCAAAAAGCCACTCGACCCTTTTTATAGATGGCTGTATAAGATTAAGACAAGAGAAAAGTGATTTCTCTTACATGATTGAATTGTTTACACTTGAAAATCTCTTGCGCGCCCTTCAGACCTAGTTAAATCACTCTAAACCGCCTGTTTTCATGGACATTGGAGAGTGTGTTTAGCCTTGTCTGGTAAAGTTAAATGGCCCTTGTCTGTCTAGAAGTGTTCCTTGGGTGTTTTTTTTTTTTTAACACAAAATGGATAGAGGATTGTGTTTAAATCTGTTCCTGAATGAATGTGGGGAGATTTGAAAAACCCAGCATGTTCAGACAATCCTTGTCAAGACACTTAGATTGTGATTTCTGAATGAACGAGCATGATAATAACTACCATTTCAGATAGGAAGCCACCGGAGAAAACACATTCATGGCCACCCTGCTCAAGACTGTATAAAGGTAGCATGTAAACAAGCTAGGGAAAATGAGTCAAAAGTACAGCTTAGTTCACAGGCATTACATTTAGCTCCATGGCAAGCACAGGCACATCAAATTGTTTACATAAGAGAGGTGTGTTCAGTGTGAGAATCAACTGGAATAGGTGATGTGCTTGAAAGGAAACTGAAACTGGGCCATTATCTCATCAACAAAAAAATCATTCTCATGCATATCAGTGACATTTACAGTAGCTTGCATAAAGGGATATACGAGGCCTTTTGAGGGCGTCACATTTTTCACATTTGCAAAGATCATCAAACACAAACGCTGAGGCAGATAAAAAATGATTTAGAGAAGGAATCCATTTAAAGGGTGTGATGGCAAGCGGAGCAGACCTTTATTTATGAAACCTATCATTTAACTAGCATTTCCTGTTAGCCACAGGATGTGGTTCCCATTACCCTCCCTGCCTTTGCTGTCCTACATGGTTTCCGGAAGTCACGTTCTTACTCTGTGTTTTACAGAGTGCAAACTGTGGGCTTCCAGTGTCAGAGTACATAGCACAAATGACATCGCTATAGGAAGTTGATGAAGGGTGCTGAGTGCTGGATTACCCATGTGGGCAGATTCATGATTTACTGTAGTATATTTACTTTTATAACATTACTGTGATTGAATTTGATGTACAGGAAGTAGTCACAAATAGTATGAACACATGGAAAATGTCTGTCATATTTATGCTTCTACATCTTTTGCCTCAGCTCTTACACGATGTTAACTAATTGAAGTGAGTGGTTTTGAAGTACAAAAACATAGTTATGAAAACAATGAAAATATTTCTGTGCCATTTAGGCGCTTTGATCTTTGGGTAATTGCTGGTGTGTTTGTGACTGGTGTGCACATGTTGCATGCATGTTGCTTCCGTTATTGTGTAACTGCCTTGGCACAAATGAGGGTTAAACAGCTGGCAGCAAACCAAAAGGTATAAAATAAGAAGTGAAGTAGAATTAAGAACCTGGCAGTATTCTGTTGTAGTCAAGCATAAATGCTAATAAGACCAGTAGACGAAAATCTGCAGGTCATCACTTAAACTCAACAAGACCTTTTGTCTTTCCACATTGTACTCATCCTGTTTGTTTTCCACCCTGAAAAGACAATGTTTTTACAGTACATAGGGAGTGGACGACTCCCTATTAAATATCACTGCCACGATCCTGTCCTCCCCCTCAGTTTTTCTTGCTGATATTTTTAGAGCCGCCTGGTCAACAATCATCAAGTAAAAAGCCGAGGAATTGTTTACGTTGACACACTCTTACCACTTCAGTGTGGTGACTCGTGACGCTGTGGTGCCTCCATACGTCAGGAGAGGCCAGAGTGAGTGGGAGTCAGGCTCCGCGCTCTATTAGGGGGGAGCCAGTCTCCCAGGTTATTGGGCAACTGGTGACGGGGAACTGTCCCGTGGATTTCCACTCGCTGCTATTTCAGGGAAGGAGCAGGTCTGTTTTGAGTTTACAGAGAAGCCACAATATCCTATTAAGCATTGTTAAAGTAATTGAGCGGTGTTTACTCAGAGGGCCTGATGGTTAAACTGAGGCCTCTGATTCTATGCAGATGCTATGGGAGACAGATCAAGGTTACTGGCGATGGGATGGACGGATGGATGGATGGATGGATGGAGAGATGGATGTATGGAGGGATGGATGGTTGGATTAATGAATGGATGGATGGATGGATGGATGGATGAGATATGGATGTATGGAGGGATGGATGGATGGATTAATGAATGGATGGATGGATGGATGGTGGGATGATGGATGGATGAGGGAGGGATGGATGGATGGATGGATGAATGGTGGGATGATAGTAGGATGGATGGATGGATGGATGAATGGTGGGATGATGGAAGGATGGATGGATGGATGGATGGATGGATGAATGGATGGATGGAGAGATGGATGTATGGTGGGATGATGGAGGGAGGGAGGGAGGGATGAATGGATGGATGGATGGATGGATGGATGGATGGATGGATGAATGGATGGATGGATGGATGGATTAATGATGGATGGATGGATGGATGGATGGATGGATGGATGGATTAATGATGGATGGATGGATGGATGGATGAGAGATGGATGTATGGAGGGATGGAAAGATGGATGTATGTATTGATGGATGAATGGATGGATGGATGGATGGATGGATGGATGAATGAATAGATGAATGGAAGGATGGATGGATGGATGGATGGATGGATGAAAAGACATTTAACTTACCCTTCATTGTTATGTCTCATTTATACCAGTTTATTCCACTGTATCTGTGATTCAGAGTGGACTGAACTGTATTTGTACAAACTGCTGGAGTCAGTTGCACTAGAAGTGAACCTCTGATGTCTGTCTCCAGCAGCCGGTGTTTAGCCAGGCTGTGGCCAGTCTGGCTCTCCGCCAGTGTCTCAACTCTGTTTAGGACCTGGCTAAACCTGACTGGACTGTGGCTGGCTCGCCTGCCCTCCACAGCCAAAGCTCGCCACCAGCTGGCACATGAAGCAAAGTTACCCAAAGTGGTGCCTGTGGCTTGAATTTGGCCCTCCATAAAGAAATTGGCCCTCCAAATCATTCTAAACCGCGTAAAATATTGTGCATTTAATCTAGTTTCTTTTTGCTTGTTTCTTTTGCTTCTTTTAGCACTTTGTTTAGAAAAGTACTTTTAGAACTTTTAGAGCTACTAGGAGAAGCAACTAGGAGAAGAAAAACAATGAAACTGTCATATATTAGTTATTTGTTTCTTTCTGTAGCATTGAAATGCTGATTCTAGATGTGTAAGATGTGCATGTTGTTTCAAATTCAAATTCACATTGTTTTGTTTGCAGGCTTATCAATAGAAACACAAATTAAAAAAAACAAAAAAAACAAAACAAATTAAACCATACCAAGCCATGGCTAGCCGCAGCTGGGCTAAACCTAGCTAATGGAGACAAAGCATCAGTCATTGCATAGCGAAATATATAACTCATATCACTTAATACTGTATTTCAAATTGATCTGTGACAAATAAGTTGCTGCCCAATGCTTTCAACTAATGAAACGCTTATACGGTCAAAACAGTGACAGTAACTAATTTCATCCTTACATTTTACAGAATTTACCTTGGTTAAATGGTCTGTTTCATCACCATTCTTTCACCCAATCATCTTAAGAGGCCCAACCTTTTCGTACACTCTTAAGTATCAGAAAGAATGTAGTTGAGAAAAGAAATTATATTGTATGAGGAGAGGAGGATGTGCACCTTCCTCTCGGCGGATCATTTTCAACCATTTACCAACACAAGAGGTTATGATTAATGCCGGAGTGTGTATTTACATTGTTTGTTTGAGAGTGGAGGAGTGTTCCGTACCACTCCTCCACCACCTCCTCCATTCCTCTGGCTGGCTGTCATCCCGCGTGGTTTTCCTCTGGAGGGTAATCACGGCATGTCTCATGCAGACACTTCCTGGTTGCATGGTTGTTGGGAGAATGACGTCAAAACCTATCTGCTGTCTGAGAAGAAAAAGAGCATCTTTACTGTGTCTGAGGTTTGAAGATGTCGGGTCGAGATTAGAGTCACCAGGGAAAAACTTGAGGCCTGACAATAACACTGCTGATTCTAAATCAATTATAACTGAAGAGTTACCTGATGTGTAGGATGATTATAATTATGAATAAATATTAGGGATAGGACGATATATCGGAATTCAATATATCGCAATACAATATGGGGCAGAAATATGAATCTTGATAGTAGCTACATTTTATTTTTTATTAGTAATCACAAATGAGACGGCTTGCCCATTGCAATTTCACAAGCTCTCCATTGAAATGATATTATTTGCACTTTGTAATGACATTTTTAAATAGTTGTTTACATTCTAGCAAGCCAATGCCATTGCTTGAAAGATTTGTGGCTCAGAAATAAACTCTGCACACTCTGTCATACTTTGTTGTCATTGAACTTTTATTTATTACATCATATCGTGGTTGTATTGAATCATGGACCCCATATTGCGTATCGAATCGAATAAGCAGATTGTCCCATTCCAATAAACATGATGTGCATAGAGGGGGGGCCTGGAGAAGAAAAGGCCTGGAGTTTTTCTGATGACCTTAAATGGTCGCAGGAAAAACCTATGTGGCATGTACAGAATTTCACGGCACATATTCACCGGCAAGTTATGAGTAAGACGGATTCCTCTTTACCGGCAAGTTTGGGCCTTGAGAATGAGCGGCACCTCAGCAGGTGCCAGGGCGGCAGGGTGGTAAATACTTTTTAGGCTCATGGCACTCACAGCGGCATGTGAGACCGGTCTGGAGTCTGGAGCCATGAGGAGCGAGGTCTAACGCACACCGACGCACACACACACACACACATATAACACATATATGCACACACCGTATATCTTCACCATCACTTCAAGCACACATGCACAGCAGCACAGCACAGAAAGTGAGGAAGTGGGCTGGAGTCCAAACTCAGCGAAGGAGGGAGGCAGAGAGGATGGGGGGGGGGGCAGTGCGGGGAGAAGCGGGAGGGAGAATAGCGGAAGACAGAGCCCAGTTATAATTGCTTGCGTAGGCTGACACATTTGAATTTACAGCCTGCAGCCTAGAGCTGCACCACTCATTTAAGACTGCTTATTTAAAAGCAAAAAAAAAAAAAAAATAGAGAAAAGATATTTTGTTCGCTTGTTGCTTAATCTGTTTCAGGCCCCTCCCTTCGCTTTGCTGTTGCTAAATTTGTCTCCGCTTGCTCAAACGTAAGAACCCAAAATGACAGCATTATTTTGACTAGACTGTTTTTCCTCCCAGGGAGAGAGGCCAGGGGAAGTGTAGGTGACCCGGGCTGGTTAACCACCACTAGACCACGGGTTGGCTGGGGCACTGCCACCCCCGCAGCCACCCTCTCCCTGCACCGCCTGCCAGGTCCACATTACTACTACTACACGCCATGACCGCAAGTGGCCCGGATCCAGTGCCAGCCTCCCATTGGGTCATACTGGACCTCAGTTTCTCTCCCCACTGGTGTAAACAGTCTGCTGTCTGACCATCGGCTGGCACACAGCTCATCTGGGTCGTTGTTTTTATAGGCCAGACGGTCATTATGTGTGTATGTTTGTGTACATTACCCACCTTGGGGCTCGACCTGCAGTTTGCACAGGTCTCGCTTGTCATTGTATGTGCACATGTGTGTGTGTGCAGTTGTGTACTACTCTTTCTCCATGAATTGCGACACTTCCAACCCTAGCTCCTGTCTGAGACTGATCAGCTGGGGAGTTTTGGCTCAGAGGCTGCACAGGCACTGGCCATGAAGTTTATTCTGGACACAGCAGAGATATTAAACTAGCTCTCTTCCAATCACAGACCCGTGGAATGTATAACATTGACCAACACCCTTTTATAAACAACATTTACAAACACACAACAGAACATTTTCAAAATTCTCCCATTAAAGCACATGTAAACCTTGATTGGGGAGACCACAGTGCACAGGGCCTCCTTCGAGACAAGTTCTCACAAATACCTAAAAACGTCCTCCTTCCTTCCTTGCCACGACCCAAGGACCAGATGTCATCTGTCTGGTGTTGATTAGCAAACACAAACACACTTTGCCGCAACGATTCAACCGTCTCGGATGAGCGTATTTAAACAAAAATGGAACCCGTGCCAAGCTGTCCCTCTCTCAGTGTTTTGTGCCCAAGTATCATTTGGGACAAAAGATGTACTGTAAACACTGGCCTATGTTATGGTCCTCTATGCCCCCCAAAAACACACACACATCACCTCCCACGGCCCACCCCTCTGGTTGCGGTACACTGCCTGGGGTGTTTCGGTCCATTTCTTAGTAGTAGCAACACTCCACTCAGCCTGTGGGATTGAGACATAACACAACATTTGGTCAAACCATGGAGGTTCCTCTTGTTTGGGTCTGGTCTGTCAAACGCGGCCGGGTGAACTTTCGAACGGCATCACTCCGTGCTAGATGTGACTGTCAGGCATAATGCTACATTAGACGTAGTTACACTGATTTTACTGAAGTTCTCTCATAATAGATTTCCTGCATGTACCTTTAGGTTAAGGTTTGGGATGGATTTGAGCCAGTAATGTAAACTTTAGATCCAGAAACCAAACAAAGCAACATGTGAGCCCCACACAGTAAAATAGCAAAACAGTCCCAGAATGCAGAAGAGCGCTCTGATAAGGGTTTAGTGTGCCAATAGAGACAGCCGTGGGGCTGGTAGATGGGAGCTGATAAACCTCTGACCTCTGTCTTCACATTCTGGCTTTAGCTATTTCTTTTGGCCGCACATCATTCCACGAAGGGTGCGACTTTGGTTATACAGGTCATCCCTGACCTTCAGGCTCCCTGACCCGGCCTCATGACAAGATGCAGCTAACGGGTTTGGTCAGTTCACTTCCAATTCACTTTGTACTCGACATTCAAGTAATTCCTTGTGTCCTGTGTTACATAATTCTCATTATTTTGCACCAGGGGCTGAAGTGTTGAAAAAAACACTCACTGCCAGGAGGGAAAAAATAAAATGATGAGTCATTTTTTGAAGAATAATAATCTTATTCTTGCACGTGGCCAGACACAGGACCTGGTGGTGGTCCGCCATTCTGACAAACTTTCCATGTTTCTTCACTGCGGTGATGGCGGTGATGTTGTTAGTCCCAGCCGAGACGGTGTCATACTTTCCTGCACAGCAGCTGTACTGAAGTTTTCCTCTGGGTCATGACCAGAGTGACCATCATCACGCCATGCGATGCTGCTTTTCAGCAGACTACAAAGAGCTTTGAAAGACACACACTCTGGTTTTACTGCTTGTACAGTGGGGATGAATAAGTCTCAAGAGACAGATTTGCGGTAGTGTTTATTGTAAAATGAAAGAAAATGTAATTTAAAAAAAAAGTGCCAATACGTCAGACTTACTCATATTCGCACACACGCAGACATGCAGCACAAAAACACATAAAAAGTGCTGATAACTCACTTTCAATCCCGGTATACCCCATCATGAAAACAATGAGTATCAATAAAGTACGATCTCATCTTATCTTATCTTATCTTATCTTATCTTATCTTAAAACGACCAAGTACATCATTCTTACTTCCCACAATTCTCCTAATTTCACTGACAAAAATGTCTGCTTCTCCCCTATCAAATTCTATCAGCATGTCTTTTTTCTATATCAGTTTGTTACAAAAATACATGAAAAAATGCACTTACAGCACTAGGTGGTAAGTCTCATACAGTCAGTTGACTAATTTCAGTGACTGAATGTCCTTTTCCTCCCATATCAGCAAGTTTCTTTTTCCTGCAATATTTGGAAATACATGTGACACAATTGCGCAATTGTGATAGCACTGTATTTTCCACTCACAAAAAAAAAATGCCATGTGAATGCATCTGGAGCAACTGGGCTCTACACCTTAACTCCATGAATCATCCACACCTAGTATGTTATAAATGTGTGTGAGCATCCACTCCAAAGGGGTTTAACACATACATGCTGGTATGTTAAGCATCGCACCACATTGGTGATACATATGAATAGATGTCACACCAACGTGACTTGGGCTACTAATATCTGAGTTATAAGTTTAGTAGAGACCATAATCATGGTGATTATCTGAATGTTGCTAGTCGCTTTAAAAAGTATGCCAATGCAAAAACAGATCCTGTGTGGTCAGAGAGGGGAGATGGCTGGTGGTTTGTGAAGTGGGGAGAGGGGGGAACAGAAGGAGAGAGAGAACGTAGGTAGGGGGTGGCAATTGAAACTGGGAGGAGTGTGGCTGGGTGTGGAGCTGTCATCCCATTGAGGGGAGTAGCTGTGGTGTTTTGATCAAGATCCAGCAGATGTGGGAGAGAGGATAGGGTGAGAGAGAGAGAGAGAGAGAGAGAGAGAGAGAAAGAGAGAGAAAGAGAGAGAGAGAGAGAGAGAGAGAGAGAGAGAGAAATAGAGAGAGGGAAATATTTCCACCCACCCAACAAGGAGACACACTCATAAACAGCAGACAGACAGAGTGAGAGTCAGAAGGACACAGGATCTCAGGGCAGCACCAGTTAAAAGAGCGAGGGAGACAGAAACACAGAGATTCATTGAGAGAAGAGTGGTGTTTTATTAAAGGAGGAAAAAGTTCTTCACACAGAAATACTCACACACCCTAATAAACACAGAGCGAGCCACCCAGACAGACGCGCAGGGAGCAGCCAACCCAAAGCATAGTACCTTCACAGAGAGAGGAAAAGTCCAATAAGGAGACTCATACACTCTTTTTCTTTCCCCCCACCACACATACACACTCACACACACACACACTTGTGCTCGCGCTGAGTAACTGCTACCCATTCGACCCCAGCAAGTGGAGCATCAGGGAGGAAGGAGCAAGCGATTGGATGGATGCCTTCTGCCGACTCAGTGGCCTGGACCCTCTGTGGGTGAGTGGACTCGGTTGTGTTCAATGATGCTGCACTCATATTTCTCTATTGTGTGTCTTCTTCTGCCGAGAACAGATACTGTAAACTCATATCCAAGATCTGTTCTAAAAAAGGTTGATATTTTGAGTATGTCAAGTCAGTTTTTATTGCTGCAAAAATACTTCTTCATTTTATATATAAGGTTGTAATAGTCATGTCTGTCAAATACTGATTATTTGTGTTAAAGTATGTTTTTGTCTCACTGAATCTGAACCAGCGCACAGTGTATCCAAATGCTGTTTACGATACTTGACAGGCAATATTGATGGTGATAATCGCTTGGTCATAATCTATTATTAAATCTAATCACTCTTACTTTTAAAGTTAAATTTTAGAATGTAAGAATTTGATATGATATGATTCAATAGTTTCATAGCATTCATCGCATTAGGATAAGCTACATTGGCATGCATTTTAAGTATTACAGTATCCTTGGCCATCAGCTAAGGTGCTCATTGGCGTCAGACAGGCTTACTGTGCTCAGCATAATGCCAAATGCTGTGAGAATTTTACTGAATGATAAAGAATGACGAGTGTGTTTGTGTGTGTTTGCGTGTGTGTATGTGTGCCCATTAAAAGTCAGTTGGCAGTAGTCAGTGGCACAGGAAAACACCATGGCATACACTGACCTTCTCAGTTTACAGCCTTTATGAATGCGAGCACATTAGAAACCCAACCTAATGCAAGGCTGAATGGGAGAATTTATCTTTGATGTGCGTCAGAATTGCACTTTTCTTCACTGTCGCTGATAAATGAATCAGCACCATGTGATGCTGAGTCGTGCAGATGCGTCACATTGAGTGAGCTGTCGCTGTCTGATAATCTTCAGTCTTGTATATTAGCAAACCTCCAGATTCTGTATCTTAGCTCGAAAATAGGACTATGGCCGCGATCCAAATAGAATGCCAAAGTCACTGAATGCACCCGGTCCTGGCTTGCCTCTCTTTCGTTCTCTCTCTCTCTCTCTCTGGCCCTCACTCTGACTTTTTCTTTATTTTTCTATCCACAAACCTTGAAAATGTGACCATCAAACTTTGGTCTCTAGAGTTCACCTTTTGCTTATCACCTTAAGAAAGTGATAGCAAACTGTGTATTGTCTCATGCAGCCTATTTTACAAAGTTCAAAATACAGTTAGGGATGTAATGTTCTTAATTACAAAACGTCCATAACAAAGCAGGGAAGATGTACTGTTTTACAGATAAGCAGTATGTTGTTGTCTCACGTTGGCAACAGAGTACTTTAATTGTAGTAATCAACCAGATAATCACATATTTTTGAATCTCAGTCATTGTTGGCACATCATTGGTTATTGCCCTGTGGTAGTAATGGGAATTTATATGCTTTTAATACTGAACTTGACATGTGCAATCTTCAGCTGCGTGGGAGGGGTTTGGTCCTGAAACACCTACCCTGCGAGCTATATAGGGTGGATATACTGTATTTGAAAAGGCCTCTATAGATAACTGTCTTTCATTTTTTCTCTTTAAATCAAACCATCCTATAATTTGAATGACAGGACAAAGCCTAGGTAAAACTGTCAGGGCAATGATAAACGTTCTCTAAAATTATAGTGTCCTCCATAGTTCATCTGAGCCACATACACTGCACATTATGTGTATTGTGCTTTTTTGAGTTTTACTAAGCAATCCCATATTGATTCAAAACATGACAGAAAAATCTGTTACGCTTGCAGCCCATGGGTGATTCGATTTATTTTAAAAAGAGGAAGAAACACCAAGTATATCGGTGAGGTGCAGGCCAACGGGGCTGAATGTACAAAAAATCATTTAAACCAACATTTCAGCAGTCCATGCTGCCTTCATCATGGTTATGCCAGATGTTATGCCAGACAGATTTAACATATGAGTAATGCATGAATTGTATTACAACCAGTTATGCCAACTTCCCCTCAGCAGTTTCATCATGAAGGAAATTCCCATCCTCACTACCACATTAATTATACACTTGTCCATCAAATCCAGAGGCTGTATGAAGACATTCAGCAGATTTGTAATACAGTAGAAGCCTCTATTCTCTGATTTCACATCGCTGTGCCTGACAGGTAAAAATAGACACCTTGCGGCACCCAAACTGTTGGCCAGTGCTAGTTCACTGTAACCACTTCAGCCAGGGCTGAGAAACAGGATAAATACTGAGCAAGATGACCAAGAAAGAGCTTAGAGTTTGTTGGACAGGTCGAATTTCTTACATAAAAGTGCTCTGTTCACCTGCCTGCAGTTGACCACAGGAGTCAGAAGGGCCTGCGAAACTAGCCTCCCACTCACTGACTCTCAAGCGATTTATCACTTAAATGGATCAGTGCCCACTGAGTCCACCAGTATACAGTACGTGCAAACGGGGCATTCATTACATAACCCTAACTGACTCTGTTATTAAGATTTATATGGGAAATACTGCTTTTGTCACCATGTGGTAAAATAGTCATAAATGTGTACCAGCAGCACTGATTCTGATGAAAACAAGTAGCTTAAAACTGGGCCGTGCTTCAGATCCGTATCGTTTCCCCAGGCACTGAACAGTAGCAGCTGATAATAGAAACTGAATTAACTGCTGCTCATGCTGAGACTTGCCACCTATAGCAGCAGTATCTCTCTGAGGAGCCTTACCTGTCGGGTTCACCGGCAGGACTGTGGGTGGATTGTTGTTATATAATGATCCTGCAGCTGCCATCAATTGTGGTCACTCTCCCTTATCCACTTTGGGAGTCTACCGACCGGCCAGACTGTGCCTTCACGCTCCAACCTTTAAACCACTTCCTGTGGTGACTCCGCAGGACTGTCTAGCTTGCGCAGCCAGACACCCTGCCCCTCATTAGGCCAGAGAGGTGATAAACAAGGGAAGTGAGAGAACAACAGGCCACTTAGCTCCCAGTATTTTGGTCTTTTTTTACAATGGACAACCTATCTTGGTGCTGCTGGTATTACATAATCCCAAAAAATTTGGCAACACTTGGCCAACACACCTCGTTTTATTGTCTCTAAGCTTAATTATTAGTATAATCTTTGACCTCACAATATAATGTGTTGACAGCTTAACATTATCCTCACAAGGGGAAAGTTATGAAACACGCCTGAGACGTGGTCAGAAAGTTCCAAGACTGACTCAGCTTTTTTAGAAAAAGAAGACCTCTTCAAGTGCACACTCTCTCATGCATGGACACACACACACACACACACACACTCTCTGTTGACTTGCTGCGGTTTCACTCTCCATTGCCTAGATACACAGAGTGAAATGTAGGACGTGTACCAAGTCTAGATTCTCTGCACTCAGGCTTAGCCTGCACTGGCTGCCAGATGATGAATATTATCTCAGAATTTAACTTCAATTTCTGACTGAATGCTACTGTTGATGTTTCAGCATAGATTGCATATTCACTTGATCTGAAAATTTGACACTCTGGTTTCACGCTTCTCACATTTCATGCCTCAATGCTTATCTCCCTCATTCCCTGTCTGTCCCAGGACTGGAACCGTACGTGGTACACAGCCAACCCTGACCTGACCCAGTGTTTCCAGAACACAGTGCTGGTCTGGGTCCCCTGTATCTATCTGTGGCTGCTGGCGCCCTTCTACAGCCTGCACCTCTACTGCCATGACCGCGGACGCATCCGCATCTCCTGCCTCTGCACCGCCAAGATGGTGAGGCATAACACTGGGTTATCATCAACAATTTCTCACACTGATTATTGTCAAGGAGGTATATGAGACATGTCAAAATAAGGTTTTCACATCACTGAACCACAGAACAGAACAAAACCAACTTCTTCTGCAAGGGTTGCCCAATAGAATCACTAATATCAACACAAATATCATATTTGTGCCATGGGCTTGATATGTACAAAAAAGCTTGTGACCATAAAAAAACCTGACCCTAGATTATATGAAATTCCAGATAATATTCCCATCAATCTCCCTTTAATGTCCTGCCCAGGTGTTGGGGTTCCTGCTGGCCTCCTTTGGCTTTGTGGAGTTCTTCTACATCCTGCTGGAGAGAAGTCAGGAGATCGACCAGCACATGGTCTTCCTGCTCAGCCCCATCATACGCAGCATGACTGTGGTAAGTCGCTCTCGTCCTGGCTCTACTTTGACTCTACTGTTCCTGATGTTTCATTCAGCTTTGAGAGCTTAGGGCCCGATTCAGACCTTGCATGACACTAAGTGGTGCATGGGGGGATGCACACTTAAGGTGATGAATCTAGAAATTAAGCTCTACCTTCACATCATGATGCATGCATTCTGACTTTGATACTCTGCTTTCCTCATGCACCAAAAACCTATAATATGTCTAGTATTCGAATCAGTTGTCTGATGTAAGACAAGAAAGCTGCATACCAATAAACGGCATATAAAGTAGGATATGAATTGTTGAGTCACAAAAACTTGAGGGATATGAATTAGAGAGGGCCCTAATCACTGAGCTGTGCCACTGATTTGCAGAGCCAGATGGCACAGCCAACATCCCTCCTGTGTTACTCCAAGTTAACAGGGATGCTGTGAGAATATCTCAGCCGTCTGTCTCCTGCTGCCTGGCACAGCTATTAATAGCAATGTGCAGACAAACCAAAGAATATACAGATATACGTATATTGGCCAGACACTGAGCACAAAGACACACAACCCGAAGATAGATTTCATCGTGTTTCAGGTTTTCCAAACATCTCAGCAGCCTGTACACACAGCCTGTATGCGACCAGAAGGAAGCAGGCCACACAAGTAGAAATTTATAGCAAGAGGAAATAACAGCATTCCGTGATCATTCAATTGGTATGTGATGCAGACGTGGCCATAACAAGTACATGTGCAAAATTTCAATTCAGTGAGGAATGCAATTATAGAGTGGCTTGTCAGTGAGTTGACCAGAAAGCAGTTGTCATGAAGAAACTCGTCTTTTGATATAAAACTTATTTTTGATGTAAAAAACAATTTCATTGGTTTCATACAGGCAAAAATGCGGGCAAAAATACAGGCAAAAATTTTGTAAAGTATATTTTATTATGTTTTTATCCAAGTAATGTCCCAAGGAAATGTTGCCAATTCAATTGTTGTGTGTTGTGTCTTAACCAAAACTGTATTTAAGGCGCAATGTATTTAAAGACGATGCCTCAGCAGAAAGACACGAAAAGTAGAAAAATTGATGGCTTTCCATGATACCAATGGGAAGAGCAAAGAAGCCAAGGTTCTGAATAAACCAGTGTAAAAGTAAAGGCACACCCGAAATCCTCAGTGCGCACATCGATTTGTCTGAGCAGGAACAGTAACTTTATGCAGTCTGAATCAGGCCCTTAATCTTTACAAATGTTGTTTGTCTTTTCTCCCTTAAAACATCTTGAATCCAACCATAATGGCCCCACTACCTGCATCATGGTCGTGCGGAGGGTGGGTTACCGGACATTATTTAGAAAAGATAAGGGCTAGTGTACAATCAAGGTAATGTCTTCAGTGGCTTGTGTTGATGGAAATGGCCTTGAACGTTCCTCAAAGCGTTGCCCCCCAGTCATTTTCGGTACATTTTAAATGGTGTTTAACTGATGGGTAGGAGCAAGCAGGAGAGGGGTGCAGTTCCCAGCATGGGTGGCATGCCTAACCTAGGGTAAAATGCTGTTTATTCTATGTAGGAGTGATGTAAGATTTACAACAGAGTACAGGGGTGCAGAGCCCAGATAGGAGGGACTGATGCAGACCAGTGCGCCTCCAAAGCCTTCACCCACAAAGCCCCCTCTCTCTACGACCCTGCACAGGTCCTGCACACACTCACTCTCTCAAAGTCAGACAGCCTAGCCCACCTGTGGTCGGCTCAGACTCCTAAGTAAATACCAGCACGTGTTTGGGTAAAAAAAAAATACACTGAGACTTCTCTTATATAAAGGATACATTTCTTAAAGGCTGTTTATTCTGAGGACATCACTTATCACAGCAGGGGCCGGACAACTAACATCTAATAAATCATAATTAAAGCATGTCATAAATCTTTAAATCCACTTACCAGGACTATCTATATTAAAGGATATCATTTTCTGGATGGTAATTGCAACCATCGCCGCCCATCCCCTCGGTTTCTTCATCTACTCTTGGAACACGGTGTACTTGCCGCCCTGACCAACTTGTTTTTTCGCCCTTCAACCCCAGTCAATGTATGGGAACTGTTTCTGCCCACTGTCAAGTCAGCCCCCGCATGATTCGTGGTCACTATTCATGAAAAGTCCACACATGACATCGACTATAATCAGCAATACCATGACGTAAATCTTTGTTTCCCTCCCCAGAACTACACACTTCCCATGTAATTACTAGGTAGGGTTTTGAGTTAGGGCTTAGTAATGGACTTAGTTCCACCCACTGACTTGTACAAACAGATGGGCAGGCTTGGATGGTTTACAGCATATATGGCAAGTCAGAGAGGAAGGCTAGGAATAGGAGGAAGTTGCCCATAGATGCCAAACTAAGATCAGCTTTACGATGCAGCTGAGTCCTTGTCAGCACAACTTCACTCCTGGACTCAATGTTCCAGCAATCAGGGATAGACAGCACGCTGTGTGCTGAGTACTTTCTGATAGAGGTGGGTCAGTAGTTCGGAACCGAGTGAGCACTTGAGAGTTTTCTCTAGAGTCAAAACCAGATACAAAACTTCAAAACTTTTTACCTGAATTAACTGCAGCGCATTGTGTTGCAACCAATACTTAGAAAGCCTTGGACTTTTATGTGTTTGAGTTTGTCCGGGTTCGATTCCCAGCCCTTCCCCGGTCCTTTCTGTGTGTGGAGGTTGCATGTTCTTGCCGTGTTCGCGTTTCCTCCAGGTGCTCTGGCTTCCACCTATAGTCCAAACACATGCAAGTCAGGTGGACTGGAGACTCTAAATTCCCCATAGGTATGAGTGTGAGTGTCTGTCTATCTGTATTGGGCCTGTGATGGACTGCTGTCCCAGGTGCCTCCCCGCCTTCCACTCAATATGCTGGGATAAGCCCCAGTCCACTGCAAGCCTGGAAGGTATTAAGTGGGAAGAGAATATAAATAAATAATTGAATTTATGAATGAATAAGTTTGTCCCTGCACTAAATGTTTTCCTAACCCTGGCTGCAGGCTGTCAACCTGGACTCATGAAGATGTTCGCCTTCACACCCACCACACAGAAATCTGTACACATCTCCTCATGAAGTGTGTCAGGTTGTTGATGCTAAAAGTTTATATAATTATGAGACCACTAGTTTATAACAGGATAGTACTGTGGCTCATCCCAGAGTAACCAATATGGGATTCATTATGCAACCTAAACCACCTCTCTCCCCACTTGGTGATGAGCTGGCATGACGAAGTGACGTCTCACTTGGCCAACCACTCAGACAGGGACCAATTATGGTGCTTCAAACACCACAGGCAGATGCATGGCTCCTCTCTAGACAGGCAGACAGACAGTGGTGTCCAAACACTGAATCAGTCCTATTTTTGAGGAAACATCGCATAACGTTTTCTTTGACTGAAGTACAGTAATGTATAATGCAATTAAGCCAAAGCAATGCGTGGTGGACGGAGGACATACCATACATATGACAATTTTTTATAGGGGAAAGTCAGCCAGATCACATCCGCGTCTGTGGCCAGGGAAATCCCAGAAACCTATTTCTTTCTCAAAACCAACAGCGGCTACATTAGTTCAGACTAAATCGGATTATATTTCCTTAGCTGTGCTGAAAATATTGTCAGTTACATCGGCAGCTAATACAATAGAGATACGCAATGTGCTTTATTTGCTTCAAATCGAGTTAAAGCGACATGCCAGCTTGGAAATATGTTATTCCCAGTATAACTCTAATTTTTTCTAAGGATTCACAGCTGAGTCCCACAGACAGAAAAAAGAAAGAGTTTGGCTGGTTCAGAACTAAAAGTGTTAAGGCGCATACACATCTATAGATAACTACAAGGATAACTATAACTATAAAAAATATAACAATGCAAGAAAATAAAAAAGGAAATATACATTGTATTTACTTAAATGATTTCAATCCTTTTATAGTTATAGTTGTTTTCATAGTTATACTTCTAGATGTGAATGGGCCTTTACTGTAATATAAAGCTCATCAGCATGTCAAATATAAGATTTACTTTGTTTGAGTTAACAAAGTCAGTCAGTAGTTTGACATCAGTTGGTCCTGTCCTAGCCATTGTCAATGGAGCTGTTTCAGGCTATTCATCAATATGACATCACAGGTTAGAGTCTTGGTTTTCTGGTTTGTAGCTTTGAGATAGCGTTGATTATGTTCATAAATCAATCTCTCTGTCTCTCTGTCTCTTTCTCTCTCTCTCTCTCTCTCTCTCTCTCTCCAGATCCTGGCCCTATGCATCATCCAGCTGGAGCGGATAAGAGGTTGCCGTTCCTCCGTGTTCCTCTTCCTGTTCTGGCTCTTGGCCATCGTCTGTTCGCTGGTGCCGCTCAGAGCTAAAATCCAGCTGGCCATGGATGAGGTACGATAGTTGGCCTACTGGGATACCATACCATACCATTTAATATGGGCCTTATCACCATGTCCTTTTTATGTATATACTGTATAATACTGTATGTTCCAAGCATCCTAAACATTCTCTACAATCGTCTCTACACCCGTGATAAGGAATAACTTTGGTGCAGACCAAGGTGTTTGTGTAGTCAGGTTTGCACTCAGTGACCCTGCAGAGTCAAAACAGCCTGAAGGCATACCTAGTCTAGTTTAGTGTAGTCTACTAATAGTCTAAACACAAGACTCCAACAGCACAGCATGAGATATACCCTGTGTCAGCAGTGGGTTTCTATTTCATCCCCCAAAGTTAGCCAAGGTAACCTTAAGTTAACCAAGTGTTGGAGGATGACACTGCCAATTCTGGTCAAGCCTGTGTGTGTTTAAGTTTCTTTTTCTTCCTGTGTCTCCATCAGACACTGCAATCATTGTTGTATGGGGTAAGTTTCTATTTAAGCGCACACAGCCATGGGGCAGTCGCATTTGCATTTCTATAAAAACACACAAACACACACACATCCATATTTCTGTTTTATCGTCCTCAGTGTGACATTCCCACACTGCTTGGGGGAGAGTAATGATGGCCCTGGGATAAACGCTGGTGAGACATGGCAGCCCAGCATCAGACCAGTGGAACGTCAGCGCTGTGTTTATGGGCCTACACTGCTGTAAACACAGCCAGATGGAAATCTATGCATCCGCACATAGACACATAATGTACGACTACTTAGAATTGAGACACAGATGTGCTCATTTCATACAGCAGCACGCGTGCCCACAGGATACAGATGTGACCACTTGTGCTATACGGTTGCATGGACCATTTCAGAGATCTGTGAGGTTTTTTTTGATAGACTGGTAACAGATAAGAGACCAAAAGTGATGCAGTACAGCTCAGCAGCTTGCCTGTGTGTGTAGCGTGTCAGTTTATATGGAAATATTTCATTGACATGTTTTCTAAGGGAGCATTTGTAAAGAAAGTGACTAATTCTCATCACAGCGTTAAAAAACTTGAGTTGACAGAGTTCGTGTTTGTGGACCCTTTGCCATTCTTAGCTACCTGACCTACATTTCTCCCACCCACTCTCCGACCATCCTGACCCTGTTTTTCACTGTGTGGCCGGATCCGTTTGGCCCCTTCATATCTCCCTTCTGGGCACAGCACCACTCTTTTTACTGTTTACTATGGCTCTGACTCCCATGCATACCCATACTGCTGCACAACAAACCGGTCGTGGTAGTGGCGTTGGCCCAGTAGTAAACAATGCCTCTGCCAAAACCCACATTTTCTGTATGTAAAGAATAACATGTGAGTCCTACATTTCACAAATGTCGCTGAGTGGTTAATATCTTGGCTGCTCCCTTGATTGAAAGTAAGGGTGCGGGTTTGCGAACCACAATCTCCCTATTTACAGATACTGGCTCTTAGCGTGACTGACTGGGACTTTAACTATCGTTTCATTTATATAAAGTTCACCATTAAAGACTTTGGGTTTTCACCCTGATTTAGCCTAACGGTTCAAAATAAGCTTTATTGTGTCTGTGATCCTGGTGTATAAACCATATCCTGTGCTATATAATGTGTAAGCATGGGAAAACCCATATAGGGAATTTAGTACAAGAGCTCCAACTGTTGTGAAACTCAGTGAAAAGCCACACTGAAGATAAATGGCACTGTATACCACAGGATGTTGTGCGATTTGTTAAGCAATGTTGAAAGAGATGAAATAACAAAAACACATTCTGATCCTGTTTAAAACCTTGATTGTCTTGATGTAAAACAATGTTATTTTTCTGTGGGACAGGATTAGCCACAATGCCAATTAATTTGGTCCTTGGCTTAAAATACAAGACTAACTTATGAAACCTGTCTTGAATTGCTGCAAACAAATAAACTCAAAGGAAGTGGATAGTGGCATTTTCAGCACTGCAACAGTCCTTAATCTGTGTGTTATTCTATCGCAGGGCATTTCCTCTGATATTGTACGATACCTGGCCTTCTTCTCCTACTTCACAATCCAACTGGTCCAGCTCTTCCTCTGCTGTTTTGCTGACCAGCCTCCAGAGGGAAAAACAGCCTTTGTAAAGGTAGGAATGTAGGCCGCTTCCGTCAAAACGTCCACGCCGTCCAACACCCAGAAAAGAGAATGAATGAAAAGCCATGCTGTGGTTTTGAGCTTTTGTTGCCAATGCACTTTCCCTTTTGGAGGAAGAGAGGTGAATCACTTCCTCTCTGCTTGTCTCTCTCCACTCTCATTCTAGTGTTTTGGTTTCCTATGAGGAGAGTGTGAATGAGTGTCTGCGTCTGTCGTTGTTCTCTTGCATTCCATCCGCGCGACTCACTCACACCAGTGTTGGATAACATCATGACCCATGCCTTGAGTCCATGACCACAACACCGAAACCCTCACTTAATACAGACCCAGCTCTCGCTATCCAATCACACACCCGTCTGACAAAAACCTTTTTCAAGCTCAAAATAGCAAAACTGATTTAGGACAGATGACAGGTGAATGAAAATGAAGTTTGAATCCATCAACAGGCCTGTGATGTAATATTTCTCTGGTGATAAACAATAAAAATAACTGGGAAAAGTCCCTAACAAAATGTTGCCTAGTGGTGAGGAGGGTAGAAGCCACAGCCTGGTGCGGACACACCCATTGGTCTCTCCTTGGTGTGTCCTCCTCCTCTTCCCCCCACGCTCTGGTTAGACTTACTCACAGGAAGAGAGGGAGAGAGGAAGTGAGGGATGAAGATGAAGAGGAAGACTGAGAGCAAGCGCCCTGAAGAGGCGGTGGCAGGGCGGACAGATGGCGTAAAGTTTGCGTGAGAGTACAAACTTCTGCTCTGTGTGTGTGTGTGTGTGTGTGTGTGTGTGTGTGTGTGTGTGTGCACTGCCGGAGAGTTAGTGATGACACATTTCCACCCGGTCTGTGCTAGACCTCAAATGTCCTCTTCAACCAGCACCAACACTGAATTCTATTTATTCTGTCCTGTGGGAGTTCATGGCCTCTACTCTCTACAATGGACCACCTCACTGTATCCTGCTGTTTACACACATTTGCATTCAGTAAATACACTCTCCACAAGTGCACCATTCACCCATCGGCGATGGCCTGTGTGGGGCCCTGTATTTCTTGAAAGCCTTTAAGTAGCGAGAGATTTACTTGGAAATTAAACTATAGTGATGCTGGTCTGTAATCTGTTGCAGAATCCCTGTCCGGTGAAAGATGCCTCTTTCCTGTCAAAGATTCTCTTCTGGTGGTTTACTGGGTAAGATGGTTCTTGAAAACCCATCAATTATGAAGCTGACTCATTGGATCTACAGTGTGTGTGTGTGTGCTTGTTTACGATAATATGTATTTTGTTGACTGTAACGCATGTGACTCATCTTCACGGTCCCTCAGGCTTGTTGTGAAAGGATATCGTACTCCTCTGGAAGCGGAGGACCTGTGGACGCTGAGGAAGGAAGACACCTCAGAAAAAATCATCTCTGACCTGGAGGAGGAATGGACCGCTGAATGTGCCAAACTTAAAAAGTGAGAACACACACACACACACACACACACACACACATACAGTATACAGTATATATATGCAAGCTTGATTTAGGCTGTTGGCTGGTATAAAGTCAACCCAAAAGCACCATCTCCATCAGCCAAGCAAGCTTGGCAGACTAAATCTGACAACATTAACATGTTAGATCCATTCGCCATTTATTGTAGCATGAAGAAATGTGCAGAAGAGATCAACGATCATCACAGCAAGTCATGGTTAGGGGAACAACATGTGCAGCACAAGCTTGTGACATCTGTAGACTGATCAAATGCACTCCTGATTTCACTGTACACAGCATGTGCGTGTCTGTCATATTATTGCTTTCTCTTTCATGTTTCTTCTGGATCCTTTCTACTTTGACACAAGCCTGTAATCCATTGCATTATTCCTACGGTGGCTTGATGGCCAAAGAATCAATCCCATTTTATTGCAATGCGGTCAATCTTCTGTCTGAATTAATGTCCCAAGTAGAGCCTGACTTAGCTCTGATTGTAGTAAATCGAAATTCAGGATTCTCATCACCAGAAACATTTTGGGCTGAAAATAGGTCCAAAAGAGTCTCTTGAGGACATACAGTACCATAATGTCAAGACAAGAGCCCCATGTCATTTTCAAGGCTTGTTAACATATCCTTGCTTTGAAGATCCATCGTTAAGCCCAATAACCTCCCATTAAGTCTCACAACACACATGTTAGGGAATAATGCTTTATACGGCTGCTGGCACATTCTTGAGTGCATCAGTGATACTAATAACAACAACTTTTTTTTTGCTTCGTTTTGTCTGTTTTACATTAAAGACTTGAAAGGCACCGGCACCATGTTGGGACATCACTGACGCAGATGCCTTGTCTGTAACTGTGTGCGTTTCCCCCTCTGGCAGGCAGGAGAAGGCTTTGGCGTCGGGTGTGGCACTGGGGAGCAGACTGCCAGACCAAGCTCAGCTCCTCAGAAAGCTCCAGAAGGAGCAGAGCTCTGGCTTCTTCCTGCTCAGAACGCTGGCACGCAAGTTTGGTCCCTACTTCCTGACCGGCACCCTGTGTATCATATTACATGATGCCTTCATGTTCGCTATCCCCCAGGTGCTGAGGTAAGACTAAAGAAAAACCCTGAGTGGGAGATTTACACTGAAAGAGATTATATTTTCCTGGTATAATCAGTTAAAGAAACATTGCTTATCAGATTTTGGCAAAACAAAAATGCCACAGTCTCACTAACATCCCTCTCAGACAGCCTGGGGTTTTTAAGTAACACTGACTTTCTTAAACCCCCACAGCTATCAAAATATTGGCACTATATTGCTGTCTAAACAAATGTAGCTATCACCTCAGATATCACCTTCATTCTATTTTTTTTAATGATCGCTGACATTGACATCCAAACAAAAGCAGAAATTGGCAACGCAGAAAATAGGCCATGGTTGACCCCGCCACCCAACACCCGCCACACTATTCCAGTAGTCAGACAGGAATGTTGTTGTTGATGCGCAACTGAGGATCAGTGGAAGTGTTAATTACGGTCATGAAACTGTGAGCAAGAAAGGGAGAGGAGACCACAGCCCTCTGTGCTCCAGTATGGAGGACGGCAAGGCGCTGCACAGCAACAAGCAGGGAGGGAGAGCAGGCTCTAAATGGCAGAAATGCCGGTAGACCACAATAAGGGAGCCGCTGGCCAAGTGTGAGGGCAGCCTGGCCACAAGAGGAGCACTGTTGTGCAACCAGAGCTGCTTTGTGTGGACCAGTGAGCCAGCAGCCGCAGCAGCGCTCAAGGCCATTGGTTTAAGGCATACAATGAAAGTCAAGGCTCTTTTTAACACCAGATTGACAGAAAAAACCCAGAGCAAAAAATCGTGTTGACAGAGTAAAAACCTGCCTGTATGTTTCCATTTCTAAATCCACCAGGGAAAATCATGAATAGAAATAGTGTTTTGATTTTGTATAGTTATTAAGTGCGCACCTGAAAAAATGAACAAGTAACACGTAAACATCCTTAACATGTACTCATGAAGCATAATGAAGGCCATGTTCACTTCTCCTTCTCCTTCTTCTCCTTCTACAGTCTGCTGCTGGGTTTCATGAGAGACGGAGACATCCCACTGTGGAAGGGTTACTTCTACGCCACCCTCATGTTCCTGCTCTCCTGCCTCCAGTCCCTCTTCTACCACCAGTATATGTACACTTGCTTCACTGTGGGCATGAGGGTGAAGACAGCTGTTATGGGCCTGGTTTACAGGAAGGTGGGTATATTTCTGTCCACTGACATGGCCACTAACCTCTAGACATGACATAAACATCGCCCTAAATGGCAAACGCAAATTCTTTCTCTCACTCCAGACTGGAAAACAGTATACAGTGGTAAATGGTTAGCAGCTTTTACCTAAAACGAATGACACACAGAAACCTTAAAGAGGGTTAAAAATTATACATAATGTATTGAAGACTTAATTGTCTTGACTCTTTTGCTCTCGTTCCAGTCTTTGGTAATAAACAGTGCTGCCAGGAGGACTTGCACAGTGGGAGAGATTGTGAACCTGGTCTCAGCCGACACTCAGAAACTGATGGACTTTGTGGTCTACTTCAACGCTGTCTGGCTGGCTCCTATTGAGATCACACTTTGTCTCTTCTTCCTCTGGCAGGTATGGAGGAATACACTGTTTTCATGGTGCCACTCATTCAATTCGTCACACAATTCAAATTCCCTATCTTTCACGATAAATATATCTTAGGTTTCATTGACTAGATAATGATTAAATCTAACCCTAGATTACAGTACATTTCGATGCTGGAAAAGCCCTTGATGCAATTTCATCCTTCCTATTTTTAGCACCTTGGCCCATCTGCATTGGCAGGAATTGCCACTGTCATCCTCATCTTCCCACTGAATGGATTCATAGCTAAGAAAAGAAGCAAACTGCAGGTGAGAGCTATTTTAAGATTCCTACACACTTTCACCCCAGTAGCACTGACATCTGGCATGTTAGGTCAGGGATGCCACAGCTGGTTTAGATAGTGGCTGAAGAGCTGTGTGGGCGTTTGGCCTGGATGGTACGTTCTCTGTTGTCCTTTTGATGTCTGCACCATATAATGCTTTTGAAAAACAGTGACAGGAAAGAGTGGGCAGTAAGAAGACATCATTTTTCATTCTTCTGGAGAAACAACAGACGTTTGGCAAATTTGTATGCCAATTTAATCGAACTTGCAGTCTGGAATGCAGTGACCGCATTCCTGGCCCTTTGTTGTTTCCTTGTCATAAAATTGTTGAATGTAACAAGCCCTGTAATGCAATAAATCCTAATGAATTAAACAAGTCGTTGCTGTACAATGCTCAATAACACTACTACAGTTGTAACCAGAGTGGGCAAACCCATGTTCGCAAATGCGTGTATTTGCTTTGGTCTGGTTACTGTCTTTCCACCGTGCCCCAGTTCTGTCTGAGGAAGTTTTTGTTAAAAAGCATGAAACTTACAAACCTCTTTGTCTGGTCAACAGGAAGTGCAAATGAAGTTCATGGATGGCCGCATCAGACTGATGAATGAGATCCTGAATGGGATCAAGATCCTGAAGTTCTACGCCTGGGAGAAGGCCTTCCTGGAGCAGGTTCTGGGCTACAGAGAAAAGGAGCTCAAGGCCCTGAAAAAGTCTCAGATCCTTCACTCCATCTCCATTGCCTCCTTCAACTCCTCTTCTTTCATGGTAAGTGGGTTGAATGCAAAAAAAAAAAATTTATCACAGAGACTTAAAGTTTAGTTACAATTTCAAAGTTGGCAACTAGTCCATTTTTAGCTACTTTGTCTCTAAAGATAACCTGTCTGTTTGTTCCCCAAGATTGCCTTTGCCATGTTTGGGGTCTATGTGATGATCGATGACAGGAACGTTCTGGATGCACAGAAAATTTTCGTCTCTATGGCACTGATCAACATCTTGAAGACCCCACTTGGGCAGCTTCCATTTGCAATGAGCACCACTATGCAGGTAGAGGACAATGCTTTGTAACACTCATGCTGAGATGTTTATTCTAGCTATGCTGCCAGATCAGGCAAAATTTTCATGGCCCTATAAGACGCATATGGATGCAATCATTAACAGCTGACTCTGTTCCAGGCTGTGGTCTCACTGAAACGTCTGGGGAAATACCTGTGTTCAGAGGAACTGAAAGTGGACAATGTCACAAAGACTCCTTTGAGCTCCGGTAAGAGCACTGCCCATGACAGAAGCTATTTAATTTCGGCAGTATTCCACAATTCGGTTCCCATGCACACTGAAATCATAGGCTGTCATAATCAATAAAAGCAGTTTATGAGAATTTGTTGTTTATATCTGTGGAATCCCACAGCGTTGTATGGTTCATGTGCATTGTCACTTCCTGGGTCCCGGGCTGACTAGTAGACAGGGTAATTATAGGATGTTCCCATTCAGCGGTTAAACGTAAATCATAGCACAAAGTCAGACATATGATTCAAAGAGAAATAAAAACTCCTCTCCTCTGTCTCTTATCTGTCAACACTTCCTAAGACAGCTTATGAAATAGCAACAGCTCTGTAATTTGTATGATTAAGCAAATTCAATCACTTGTAATTACACTCAGACTGCAATTTGACGAGTAACTTTAAGGGGGGATTTTTTAAAGATTGTTTGTTGTTCAGGTTGGAAGAAAATGTTCTTGTCTTCAGTGTTCATTGTAGACTTTGTTAATTTGGCTCTGCCTCTTCCTTAGACGGGGAAGATGTGGTGATAGACAATGGCACTTTCAGTTGGGCTGCAGAGGGTCCTCCATGTCTAAAAAGGTACGCATTATCCAAACAAATTAAACCAGCCAATTAACACAATCTGAAATCTAGAATAAAATTGAGGGAAGAAATTATCTTCTTCATTAACAGGATTAGTGTCCGTGTGCCACGGGGATCCCTGGTGGCTGTTGTTGGACACGTGGGGAGTGGAAAGTCATCCTTGCTGTCTGCCATGCTTGGGGAAACAGAGAAAAGAAGTGGCAGCGTCACTGTTAAGGTACTGTGATTAAGTTCTATGTCCAAGTCCTATTTATAGCTGTGGGTTTAATTGAATAAATACTCACAATCTCTATTTTGCTATCTGTCTTCACAGGGCTCCATGGCGTATGTGCCCCAGCAGGCCTGGATCCAGAATGCCACAGTCCAGGACAACATAGTATTTGGCCGTGAAAAGCTGAAGACTTGGTACCAGCGTGTGCTGGAGGCCTGCGCCCTGCTGCCAGACCTGGACATCCTGCCTGCTGGAGACGCCACAGAGATTGGGGAGAAGGTACGGACTGTACTGTTCAAACTGTTCAATTGACATGAAATTATCTCCATAAAAAACATTTATTATTTTGTTGCTTGCATCAGAGATCATCATTTCGCTGACTTATGTCTCAAAAAATGTAATAATTCTGTCCATGCAGGGACTGAACCTGTCAGGAGGGCAGAAGCAGCGGGTGAGTCTGGCCAGAGCCGTCTACAGGAAGGCTGACGTTTACCTGCTCGACGATCCGCTGTCTGCTGTGGACGCTCATGTGGGTCAACACATCTTTGACAAAGTCATTGGGCCAAAAGGAGTGCTCAGAGACAAGGTGATGCATAGTGCAAGATATCAGCCCCGATTTAGCACAAGTAGGCCTGTCCAACTGAACAGCAAAGAGTCAAAACATGGTTTCACAACACTAAAACTCCTTACAACCATGTATATCTATTTAAACACCCATACATAACAAACTCATGTTATTGTTATCATATTATGGAAAACACCACTTTGCTGATACTTGTTTTTATTCAAGAAACCCTCCATTTTGTGTTGGATTCTGCTGACCTCTTATTTTTCTGACCCGTGTGGCTCGTTACACAGACCCGCATCCTGGTGACCCATGGGATGAGCTTCCTGCCGCAAGCTGACCTCATCCTCGTATTGGTGGATGGAGAAATCACAGAGAGCGGCTCCTACCAGGAGCTCCTCAGCCGCCACGGGGCCTTTGCCGAGTTCATCCACACCTTCGCCAGCACCGAGCGTAAAGAGAGCGCCATACAAAGAGGTAAAGGGACATTTTCTCATTAAATTCAAAAAACACAATGCTATTGATTTCTGACTTTTTAGCAGTTTGGTTTATTCCATTTATTTTACAACACTTTGTAAATTTGTTAAGAAATGTGCTATACAAATAAAGTCTATTTGCTTTGTCCTTTCAAAGTGTGCAGTAATGGACACTTACATGTAATAACTATTGTTTTAAAAATGAATGATCACTTTCATCACTGATTAAAATGCTGTGCTTCTCATGTAGCCGGTTCCAGAAGGTCCAATGCTCGACTCAGCATGGTAGATTTCATGCCATTCTCCAGAGACCTGTCACAGGAGCAGCTCATTCGGTACGTAAACATGTGAATTGTGAAAGCATCAAAAGGATGTTTGGCATGCCGAGCATCTTCTTATGAAACTGACCTCTGGCCTCTCCATATTCCCCAGGGGTGACACCACTAGCACCAACCTGCAGAGTATGGAGCCTGTGTCTGAAGCAGACCAGGAGCAGGTACCGGAGGACTTGGGCAAGCTGACTGTGGTTGACAAAGCCCGCACTGGAAGGGTAAGTCAACAAATGGCTTTTCACTCCAGTTTTTCTCTAAAAAACATTCCCATATTTCTATTTCTGTGGGACCAAACTGAAAGACTTGAAATTGCTGATTACAAAGACAAATACAGACCAGACATCTTCCCATTCCTTGAGAGTGACTGTTTTTTTTTCTTTTTCTCCATAACAGGTGAGGTTGGATATGTACATGCAGTACTTCAAGACCATTGGCTTGGCCCTCATCATTCCCATCATCTTCCTGTACGCCTTTCAGCAGGGCGCCTCGCTGGCCTACAACTACTGGCTCAGCATGTGGGCTGACCACCCAATTGTTAACGGCACCCAGATTGATACAGACCTGAAGCTGACTGTGTTTGGGGCGCTGGGCTTTGCACAAGGTTAGATTTGGACTTGGACTTGGCTAGCTCTATTTGACTGAAATGTGGAGATTTTGTTGCAGTTTCTTTCTAGCAAATGCAAAAAAACATTTCTGAAAATTTAAATATGGATTCATCCTCTTAGTTTGCCACAGAAATGACAAATATATTCTATTTTTGTCATTAATAGAGAATTAGAGTGTGTTAAAATACTGTATCAGTATGAAGATAAGATGAACTTTATCGATCCCCAAGGGGAAATTTGGATTACACACAGATGCAAAAGGGTAGTTCACATTGTTTTCAGCAGACATTGTTTCCCCTCTGTTCAGGTATAGCTATCTTTGGGACGACTGTTGCTATCTCAATCGGCGGCATCATAGCCTCTCGCCACCTGCACATGGATCTGCTGAACAACGTGCTTCACTCTCCCATGTCCTTCTTTGAGTGCACACCCAGTGGCAACCTACTCAACCGCTTCGCCAAAGAGATAGACGCCATCGACTGCATGATCCCCGATGGCTTGAAGATGATGCTCAGCTATGTCTTTAAACTCATGGAAGTCTGCATAATTGTGTTGATGGCGACTCCCTTTGCAGCTGTGATCATCTTGCCTCTCGCTTTCCTCTACGCATTTGTCCAGGTACAGTTCCCTCACCTTTTAACTGACCACTGATTTTAAACTTTATGTTTGTTTTAGAGAGCCTTGTTCAGTGTGGCATAGAGAGAGCTGGTTCCATTTACTGTATGTTATTGGAAATAAAAGCCCTGGGCTCCAAAACCAACCCTGCTGATTTTGCCATTCAGTCCTGAGTTGTGTTTTGTTCCTCACCTGCTGACATAGATATTACGCACATTCACTATGAATTCTGGCAAAAGTCAGACTGCGCTCTCTCTCTCTCCCCTTTTGGTTTCACTCAATTCATTAAAACCTAGTGTTTTACTTTTCCACTGTGGGCTACAGAGCTTCTACGTTGCCACATCCTGTCAGCTGCGGAGGCTGGAAGCTGTGAGTCGCTCGCCCATCTACACCCACTTCAATGAGACAGTACAGGGCGCCAGTGTCATCCGGGCCTTCGGAGAGCAGTCCAGGTTCACTCTGCAGGCCAATAAGAGGGTCGACTTCAATCAGACCTCCTACTTCCCCCGATTTGTGGCCACCCGGTGAGATGATGACAATAATGAGTTGTAGCACAATTTGTTCATTCAATCATTCATTCACTCTGTTAATTAAGAGTTGCATTAGAAAGCTATATGTTGTTGTAACCCAGGTAGCACCACGACAGAGAAGGCTGCATTATGCTACATTGTCGGGCAAAATACTTTCTGGCTTGAGAGCAATGTAATGAGAGCGAGAGAAATGATGAAACCGTTGAACTTGCCTGCACATGTCTAAATCAATGACATATCCACAGGTGGCTGGCAGTCAATCTGGAGTTTGTCGGTAATTGTGTGGTCTTAGCCGCTGCTATTCTCTCTGTGATGGGGAAAAACACCCTGAGCCCAGGCATAGTTGGTTTGGCTGTGTCACACTCCCTCCAGGTAAGAGGTTCTGCACACACACACACACATACACACAGTATGCACAACAGGTGTTCCAGTTACCCGAATTGCCCAACAACAAAGACAGATGTTTCCACACGATCCCTCTGGCTAAACAATCATCGAAAAACCACTACAGGCAATCCCTCCACTTGCATGCAACATTAGGCAATTTGCGGCTTGCCAAACCTGAAATGAAAGTGAAGTGAAGAATAGATGTATGGCTTTGCACAAGCTGCACATTACCACTGCAGGTGAGAAAATGATTTGATGTAAACCTCATTCTGCTGGATATTGCAGGTAACCGCAATCCTGAGCTGGATTGTGAGATCCTGGACGGATGTAGAAAACAACATTGTTTCTGTGGAGAGAATCAAGGAGTATGCTGAAACTGCTAAAGAGGTCAGTGCACCCACCACCCATAGACATACACACACACAAAGTGCTACACTAATAAATTTTACAGAATAAGCACTGTAAAATTAGGCGGCATTTCTCCCTGTAATGACTGCAACAATAGCAAATCTGTACTCAGGACACTAAATCCAAAACCACACAACAGAAGTGCTTTTAATGTTCTCTACTCACCCTTTCCTGTTTTCTCACTCAGGCCAGTTGGAGTGTGGAGGGGAACTCCTTGCCCCTTGCCTGGCCCGAGAGAGGCACTATAGAGTTTCAGGATTATGGGCTGCAGTACCGCAAGGGTCTGGAGTTGGCACTGAAGGGCATCACCTTGCATATTCAAGAAAGAGAGAAGGTGAGTCATCTTGTCTGATAAAAACAGTTCTTACCAGCTTCAATCCCAGATCAGCTGAGTTGCTCTGTTCACTGAGCTTCCACCAAATGTTGTCAAGAGAGATTACATGTAAATTCTGACTGTGAGAACAAATCTTTCCTCAGGTTGGAATCGTGGGAAGGACAGGAGCAGGGAAGTCCTCACTTGCCCTGGGGATCTTCAGGATCTTAGAGGCAGCAAAGGGAAAGATCTTTATAGATGGAGTCAACATCGCCGACATCGGACTCCATGACCTCCGATCACGCATCACTATCATCCCTCAGGTACTGCAGTGTTAATAACAGAGACTGAGCACTGGCTTCTCCTGCTCAGTCAAAACTGTGCTTGCAAGGCTTTGGGTGATGTCCAATTGGCGTCCAGTGTAAAATAAGCCTGTAGCAGGAATGTTAAGAATCCTATTATCAATATAGACTGTTTTGTTATGAATGACATTTACTATATACCCTGGCTGTCCTCTTTCCCAGGACCCTGTGCTGTTCTCAGGCTCCCTCCGAATGAACCTTGACCCCTTTGACACCTACTCTGATGAGGAGGTGTGGAATTCACTGGAGCTTGCTCACCTCAAAAACTTTGTCTCCAATCTGCCTGACAAACTCAACCATGAATGCTCAGAAGGAGGGGAAAACCTCAGGTAAGGATGATTGATAGGTTTGATATGTCACAACGCAGTTAAACCACTGGCTTGTACTACCTAGTCATTCACTAATACATTTGTATGCAGATATCCGGATAAAATTGCATCATACAGCCCATGTCTAAATGTGATTCTCTCTCTCTCTTTTCCCCCTCCTCCCTCTCCAACTCCTTGTCTGTTAGTCTGGGTCAGCGGCAGCTGGTGTGCCTGGCCAGAGCCTTGCTGAGGAAAACCAAGATCTTGGTTCTGGATGAGGCTACAGCCGCTGTGGACCTGGAGACAGATACGCTCATCCAGTCCACAATCCGCACACAGTTTGAGGACTGTACTGTGTTGACCATCGCCCACCGCCTTAACACCATCATGGACTACACTAGGTAGGTTATAAACCACAAGTCATATCTAATCACATGCTAACAATAATAACATAATAACAATAATAAACTTTTGAAATACACTTTTGTTTTGTATTTGTAAAGCCCCTTACAAAGTGCTGTACATTAACAAAATAAATGAGAACAAGAAAAGACAAAAGACAGTAAAGTGACATCAATGTACCAAAAAAACCAATTAAATCAAGGCAAAATGTACATCAACAAACCTAGAAGCAATGAGATATGAGCATAAAACCCTGAAAATCACTACTGATGCAAATGCAAAGGTCAGATAATTATAGACCTGGGCCTTGTCTATAGCAGTGTAGCACTTATACGCTAGAACCTACAAGATTTTTGCACATGAACTGCAGGGATTTGTTTGAGCTTTAGATAAATGTAATGAGAAATGCTGGATCTGAAACCTGTGTTCCTCCTCTCTTGCTGCTCCACAGAGTGATAGTTATGGACAAAGGATATATCTCTGAGACGGACTCTCCAGCCAACCTCATTGCACAGAGGGGGCAGTTCTACCGAATGTGCCGGGAAGCTGGGCTGGTTTAGGTCTTCCCAATCCCTTGCACCAGTGGAGCAGGATCCTGGCGTCCAGGCCTGGCACCTGCTTTCAGTGGCTCTCCAACACATGTAGAATCGGCCATTTCGAGCTTCATGGCAGCTTAAAACTCTTCTTCACAAGGGCATTGTCAATTTACAACCAAAGGATGAATCGGAAGAGAAGCTGGTGATGCAGTCCCCATTTGCATGTTTACAACACAGACAAACTGTTATATGTTTTAAAAAAAAAAAAAGAAAAAAAAAAGACATTTTTAACCTCAGATGGTGCAATTCCAAAAGCTACAGTGGATTGTTGAGATTCAGCAAGCTGTAAATATTGTATATACAGTTGTAGAGTCGGTTTATTCCATGAAAGGATTAAGCTAAGGGCTGGAATGAAGCGTACCACAAATCTTAAGATTTTCATTCTCTTGTTGAATGGGAGCCAAATTATTTTTGTAGGATTGGTACATTTTAAGTGTTTATATAACACATGGTGTATTTCTTGATGTTGTCTCAGGCTTAAATGTTGACAGTTTTACTCACACATGGTTAGCCTATTACACAACACATAAAAAGAGGCAATTTTGTAATTCTAAATTGATTCAAAGCTGTTCTATTTTCCTGTCGCAGAAACTGGGACAGGAAAATAATCCTCTGACACACTAACCTTCACAAGGTTCACCCTGGAAAACCCAGGAGAAGTGAATGTTTTCACAGTCTTCAGAATCTGAGCCTGAAGCAGCCAATTTTGAGTTTTTATAAGTCAGGGAAAAAGAGGAAAACATTGAGGCGAGCCAAGACATTAGCAAACGTCCAACTATGTTGCGGCCTTTGTTTATTTCTGTCAAAGTAAACACATAAAATGGTCAATACAGAAGTTGCTGGTCGGATGCAACCTGACACCGGTAGTGGAAACCGCCATGAATGAGGAGAATGCCTCCTCAAAACAATGGTGATAATTCTGTGTGAGAAATTGCCTCTCTGCCTCCACCAAACAACTCAGGCCATGCACAGAGAAAAAATCAGTATTGTTCTTTTGGTGCTGACATGACAAACTGTAAATAGTAAGTCTCCACGTTGACCTTTGCTCTCAATTCAAAGATCCTTATGGACTATTCAAAGAGAAGAGACTTTTATTGTTTTTGTCTTACTGGTTTAGACAATATATTCTAAGAGAAGCCCTACTTTATTTATGTCATATGACAAAATGTATTAAAGTGTCCTTAATTTCTGAGGATTGTATTATATTTATACTTTTTATATCAAGCTTGTTCATATTTGATTGACCATTTATGTATTGTCTGCACGATACATCATGCTGGAATTAATAAAAACTTGTTTGAATATACTGGATTGAAGTCACATCTTTTAAAGTGAGTGTGGGGCAAAATGTAGAAGCCTACAATATATTTAAATAAAAAAAATATGAAAAGGTTTTGTTAAGACGTACTCAAGACACCCACCTAGGGAAGTTGAAATGACAGTACATAAGGTATTATTGTGCTGGTACTGTAACCCTACCACCCACTGTGCTTGTATGTTGTCAATGGTAATTGTGCAAAAAGTGCAAATGTTATATACCCAGAAATATGAATGGGCATATTATTCGGATGCCTGCAACCAGGGATATAGTGGATGTTGAACCCACCTAAACTTCTTTTTTTTTACCCTCGTTGACCCTCATTTTAAGTGATATAGGATCATGTATATATTAATTCATAGTATTCATTGCCATAGTAAGCAGCATTAGACTGGGAGAAGATGTATGGAAATAGTCTCTGCAATAAAATACAAACACATTTTGAATGTTGAGGTCTGCATGAACCAGTTAGTTGTAGTAGCTAAACTCAATCATTAGATGGCAGGAGACGTTTAGCTATTTGCCTTGGTTGTGCACACTGCCGTTTGTTTACACTTGTTGCAATGGCGACCATCACTGAATTGAAATGCGGTACGTTTTTTTTTGTTTTTTTTTAATTATTATTCGTCATTTTATTGCTGTTAACTACTAGTACACTCCAAAAATGTATTGGGATTAAGGAAAGACTAACACTTGCACTGCACAAGCTAGTCTGCTAACACTGTTTAGCTAACGTTAGCTTTGGTCCAATACGTGACAATCTCAGATGCATAGCCTCCATTCAAACATCTGACGATTTAAAGTGAACTTGCTTATCGGCAAAGGTATATACTCCTTAAAATGTGACTTAAGACCTCAACTGTATTATTAGAAGTTAATCTTCAGTTCGGCATATTATATGATCCACCAAGCAGCTCTATTTTGATTAAATTCCAGGTTTTACTATGTTCACACTGCTCGCTAACGCTCTCCACAAGGCCATTAAGTTAGCTAACGTTAACGTTTAGCTATGTTACTTCGTTTGTGGGAGTAACAGCAAATTAAACGGTGATATTTTATTTAAATAAAGGCAGCTTGGTGGATCATGTGCATGCCGAAATCAAGAGTGATTGACGGAGAGAAGATCTTGAGTCATATTTAATGGGGTATGTACCTTTGCCGACAAGCAAGTTAAATTGCCAGATTCTTGAATGGAGTTTGGCGAGACGTAGAGAACGGGGCGTATAGAGGCAAAAGTTAGCTGAGGCTACTAACCATAAATTCCTAACCTGGTGAGGTGAACCAACGCCTGCTTCCATTCATTATGGTCGCGGGCAGTTAACCTACCTAAACGACCTCATGCTGACCCGGTAAAAACCTGAATATTTTAGCTGTGAGAGAAACGCTGGAGTCCCGTGGCGTCCTGAGCCAGCTGAAGGCTCGCATCAGGGCGGAGGTGTTCAGCGCCCTGGACGATCAGACTGAACCCCGGCCGCCGCTGTCCCATGAAAACCTGCTCATCAACGAGCTCATCCGGGAGTACCTTGAATTCAACAAGTACAGATACACAGCCTCGGTGCTGACAGCAGGTGGGTGAAAAATCGTCCCAGCATGACCATATGACCAGTGTTTTCACAAACTGCGAACCACTGGGTGAATCTATTTAAGATATCATCACCTAGTCATGATTCACTGATATACTTAGGTGTTACAGTACATTTACTAACAAAGTAATGTGCATGCTGTGTCCAAAAATTGCTGTGGCAGTGGTTCCCAAACTGGAGGTCCAGCTGTGGTGTGAGGTTACAGGGGTCTCCAGGTAAAATGAGGATTTCACAAATAGATATTGTATAAAATGGTTTCTCTGATAGAAGGTTTCACACCCCTCACTGTAATCTCCAGCCTGCAGCACTGGCAGAGAATAAAAATCTCTGGCATGTAAAGGCTCGGGAACCCTTGCGTGGATCCCCTTAAGTGGATTGTAAATTCCCACAGCTGTTTTTGAACCTTACCCACTCACGAAGCAAGCGCTTCACAGTAGAGTCTGTAAGCTGGTCCAGGCTGATATGCTAATGTCAAAACTGTTTGTTTTTACAGAATCAGGCCAACCTGAAGTTCCCCTGGACAGACAGTTCCTGGCAAATGAGCTGAAAGTAGCAGAGGATGCAGGTTCCAAATCTGTGTAAGTTCATCAGGATTTTGGAATAATAAACTAGAACCATAGTCTGCTTTCCAACACAGTGGTCCAGGATTTACTGTATGCTCTGAGGAAATGATCAATTATAAGATAGTATTTTCATAAGTAGGGTCTACAAATCATCTAAATTGTTGAAACTTCATCCCAAGCAGATGGAATACCTACAGTGGCTCTAGAGTTTATCAGCAATGGCAGGTTGTTCTCTGGGTAAAGTCCCCAACCACTGCTTTGGAAAAACAGTAATATTAGTTTGTGTTGTGACTTCCAACCAAACCTCTATAGTTGTCTAGGGTGTCATGGTGGCTCTGCAGACTAAGGTGCATACCACATACTTGTTACATCAGGGGTTCAACGCTAGCTAGTAATCTTTGTCACATCACCACCACCCCACCACTTTGTCCACTTTGTCACTCTCCTCTGTGTACCATCAAAGCAGAAAGCAGAAATCCACATATAATAATAATAATAATATTGGGTCATCCTGGTGGCTCAATTGGCTAAGGCACGTCCCATGCAACTACAACGTCCTGGGGTCAAATCTGATCCAGGAGCAATGTCCTCTCTCTCTCTCACTGTCTTTTTTGTCTCTGCACTGTGAACTATCAGATAAAACGACAAAAATGCAAAAAAAAAAAAGAATTACAAGTTCTATGCTTTGCCTTTCTAGGCCCCTTCTTTATGGTTTGGTGTCCCATTTCCTGAGCAGCAGTGGTGATAATGGAGGGAAGGTGTTTCTGCGGGGCGCCTCTCTCCCAGCAGGCACCACTGCCAGCAGCACACTGCCTGGACCTGAAGCCTAAGATGATGATGCACTGGGTACGTTTTGCACAGCATGGTCCAAAAAGCTGCTTCAGCACTATTCTGGATTATCAGAATCTTGTTGCGCATAGAAGTTTGTTGAGATAAGCGGGGAATCGCCCTGTTGAATGTTGTCCTGTTTGCCCATTGTATCCTCAAGTGTAATCTTCAGGCATTATAACAAGGAGTTTGAATTCTGCTAAGCTGAATATGAATGAAGAAAACATTTGAACTGTTTTTAAATGTTGCCAAATGATCCCAGATGTTCTTGTTATATTCTGATTTTAATGTGTGGCTTAAACAATAAGTTTAATATTAAATTCAGCCACATAGTGATACTGTGTGCAGTAATCTTAGGTGAATTGTTTTGTTGTTCAATGGCATGTTGCATAGATTTCACCTGCTAAAAGGTACTTGCTCATTACTCTATAACCTGGGAAAAAATGTTGATCACATTCCTTTTGAGTCCTTCTCTAGTTTAATTTAAAACCATGTGCCTCTGATATTTTATATTGTCTTTTAGTTTTTTTAAATAAATACTTTTTATATTTATACTCTGGATCGGAATGATTTTGTAATCGTGAAACTGCTGTTTTATTTGGTGCCACATGGTGGCAGCCTCACCAAGGAGAAGGCTGATGGCCAATGCAGAGTAGGGCTGATTTAGATCTAATCTATTTCTCTCCATTTTCTCCACCCTTGTTATTGAATTCTCTGATAGTGATTCTTTGTTTTAACCTGTTGTCCAATACCAGTATCAGTATCAGTTCATCCAGAACTTATGGTATAGTGCATGGAAATACAGCCTTTATTTTCATGCCCTCCAGTGTCCATTCAGGGTAAGTTATTAGAATGCAGAATATGAAGCTGTTTCTAGACAATAAGCACTCTTACTGTGAGACACTTGATCAGTGTGCGCCTAAGATCATCTTTGAGTGCCTTACTGATAATCTCATTGCTGAGGCAGATGACATTAGACTGCAGTGCTATTGCTGCATAAAGAAAATATTAAAGGTTGTAACAGTAGGAGTGTTGACCTGCAACAAGTAACTCAAAATTATGTTTAGAGGATGATTTTTACAGTTCGATAAATACGACTCTGACCACCACTAGCACTCTGGGATTCAGCTAGGTGCAATGATACTGTGGATCAGATTATTTTACAAATATGATATGATACTTCATTTTTGCCACTAAGAGTCAACATTGTAACTGACTGGTTAACACACACCATTTTCGGTTATAGGAAGATATACAATTGACTTTGAAGTTTCATAAACTTCCCATAACAATGTCTCCCTATGTGAAGTCTATTGCTTTTAATCAGAAGTGTAATTGCAAATAATTCCGAACATTTGTTTTGAGCTACCTACAGTGCCAGAGAGGTGGAGTTTACCAAGTCAGTACAGTTCAGACACTGCTGGGTACCTTGTCAGTCACAGGAAAGTATACTATATTGACATTCAATTGCTTTCCTGTGATTGTCTTAACCTTCTGGTACTCATTGTGTTCTCCTATGCTGCAAAACCCCACCCATGTGGCCCCTAAGAAGGCCAAAACGAGCCATAAAAAGTATTTACCAATACTATTTGACCCAGGTTTGTCTCTAATGAATACTACATGATGGAACAGCTGTCAAGTAGCTGTGAGACATTTTCTCTTCATCTCAACTACCAGCTAATCCAGATGTTTAGACTGAATTGTAAAGTGGGGAAGTCCTCTAGGTTTCTCTCTCTCTACTCTCCCGCTTGTTCTCCTCCTCCTTTCCTCATGTTGTGTGAAGCAGCTGAGGAATACTGGCTGCAGAGTCCTAATGACGTCCCTTTGTGGCCCAGACCCAGCGCAGGTCACACAAACATCTACTGTGGCCAACCCAGACTTTCTGCATCTCACTTCCTCTCTCACCATAAAAGGGAACTTGACATTCTTATCTCACTCTGAGAGTGACATGACTTAAAGCATGCACAGGAGCCGATTATCTTTAATCGGGGAGGGAATTTATTTCTGATTACAGATGCTAAGTGCACTTAATATTGAGTTGCACCCCCTCTAGCACAATCCACACCTAAATTATCTCAAGGTTTAAAAATAGTTCTTTACCCTGATTTGATAGGTGAAAAAAAAAAAAAAAAGCATAATTCTCAACTGGGTTCATGGAGAGGGCAAGAAGTCGCAATATTTTGCATGCTCTGTGAATGTTGCTGAGTTTCCACTGCCTTCTGACAGGGAAAGTAGCTGTGAAGATAATATGTAAGCACTAACCACCAACCTAGTCTGCAGGAAAAGCAACTGTTAATCTCCACTTGTGTTTATACAGTATGATAATTCATTGCTTCTCAGTCCCTATAGAAATAATAATAATGTGTGCATGTTGAAAATAGAGTCACAAGCAAGCCTCATCTGGGACACCTCTGAGTCTGAATTTACATCTCTACTTTGGACCGAACCTGATTTGCCCTTACAGAGTAATGGCTCTGGCCCTTAGGCACCCAGTTTATTGGCACCAGATATAAATGTTCCCTTCAAAATGGCTATATAAGCGAAGGAAGTTGAACAATGACTTGTGATTGTTCAGTTGGCAGCTTGCCCTAAAGTAGGTAGCATTTCTCCACTGTGTAATTTTGTTGTGTGCGAAGGCGACAGCTGTATAAATAGAATCGAATGCAGTGGTCTTTGACTGCACACAGAGTGAACTGATGTTTCCCCTGGACTCAAATTAGAAGGGAGTTGCATTCCATGGGCATCAAACATATGCATAAACATATTTTCTCTCTAATAGTTGGCCTTCTATGGCCATGATGGGGAGGAATAACATTAATCATATGTAAGTGATTGCTGCATCACAATACATGTTATTTTCAGCACAGATTATAAGGAAGGAGAGTCTACATATGTGCTGTAAATCATTTTAGTCAATGTGGCTTCTATACTTGTGAGTGACAGGTGTAGTATCATTAATAGTAATCCTGGAACTACTATAATTTGCTGCATACCTTTGAAAGCGGAACAGGTGTCAAAATGTGAGAACCATATCCTTTCATGCATAAAACCCACAGCTTCATGCGTTACCCAAAGTTCTGAAATGGCATGCACTGACTACTGTAAATTTAACCATCCTTCAGTCAGAGTTTTTCTTTTCATGTTAACTCCCGCCGCCTCTCCTCCTCCATGTCACAGTGTACTTTTCATAGGTTTATTCATTGCTCTGTGGAATCGGCCAGAGATTAATATACTCCCATCTCAGAGAAGCAGGGGAGGGAGTAAGTTTTGGCCAAACCTTCGGACAAACTCTTTGTGTCAGCACACCATGCCCCCATACTTCCACTGGAACACTGCAGGTTTTCAGGTTTCTGTCCTCCCTCCTTCCTCTTTGCATGGATCACCATACATCAGGATAAAGAGTTTCACAAATGACCTTTTCCCTGGCAGAAGTTAGTGAATTATTATCTTGTAATAGACCTGTGAACCAGCATATAGAGCAAATGAGGGAGACAAAGAAAGTTTAGCAGATTAATATGCGTTGTGAATCTCAAATTTGACAGTTTTATTCATATCGAATCAGAACAAGAGTAGCATAAAACTCAAACTTCAGCTTTTATCTTCCGTACTTTGCCGACAAACGTAAAAGACTGAGAAATATATTCTTATAGAACTGACAACCACCATTCCCTCCTTGCCTTGCTCTACTGTATATTGATAAGCTATAACCCCATTGTCTCTGACAGTTAAATACAGGTAAATAATAGAGTTATCCCCATAGAAGCAACATTGTTTGTTTGAACAATGCTATTGCTGCTGGACCATATTTAGTCACTGGGGCTCGGGGTGCTTGCCTGTGCTAGACTTTCAAAGTAACACAGAAAGCTGCCGAGATTCCTTGCAGACCCCACTGTCCTTATATGGCACACACTGCAACCTCTCTGTTCAGTGTATCTCCCTCTTTCTTTTCCTCCTCCTCTGTCTGTCTCCCTCTCTCGTTCTCCCTCCCTCCCTCCCTCTCCCTCGTTCTTTCTCTATCACCCCCCCTTCTACTTCCACAGCCTCCCGACTTTTTCCCCCCTTGCCTCCTCCACGTTACGCCGTCCCACCGTCTACGTGCCTCCTTGATGTTGGCCAGAGGGAGCCCAGAGGTCCTCCATGTTGGTCTTGGGTCTGTCATCGGGTTTCACACACATACCGGTGCAGCGCTGTTCCTTTCTGGCACCGAACAGGCCCAGGCTATCAACCAGCAGCGTGATTTATTGGACCAAATAGAACACTGTCCTTATATAGGAAGCTCCATTGGAAAGAAGCTGGAAGCAGGAGGGATGCAGTGGGGGGGGGGGGGGGTTAGTGATAGTGGAATGCGATGTGCGTAACGATAGAGGACACGTGTGGGATGTACACACACACACACACACACACACTTGGATGCTCACACTCATCCAGCTATGTGTATCAGGGGAATCTCTCTGGAGCAGCTACAATAAGGGGGATTCCTGTGCTGGGGACAGCTGATTTTCCTTATGAGGAGTGGGTAAACCCTGCAGGATGTGGGATTTGATTGTGTAACCACAGGGTTTGAATCTGTCACATCATTTCAGGGGACTTTTGATTATTTTGCCCCACAGTGTGAGTTAAACCATGGGAAATGTTATAATCCTGGATATGACTCTTCAGACTGTATGTTGCAGCATAGATAAGATTGCAAGATATGCAGTGAATGAATAAATGATTAATTCACACAGGTTTTAATGAAGTCAACAGAAATTGGTTGGGAACCAGTTGAAAAAACCATA